>NW_006299708.1:77614-81745 GCF_000327345.1 Myotis davidii
AGCTATCATTCAGAATTGAAGGTCAGATAAAGAGCTTCACAGACAAGAAAAAGTTAGAGGAGTTCATCACCACCAAACCAGTATTATATGAAATGTTGAAGGGTATTCTTTTAAGAAGAGGAAGAAGAAGAAAAAGGTAAAGATAAAAAAAATATGAACAACAAAGTTGCAACAAATACATTTCTATCAACAAGTGAATCTAAAAATCAAATGAATAAAAAATCTGATGAACAGAATAAACTGATGAATGGAATAGAATCAGTGGCATGGAAATGGAACAGACTGATGATTCTGAGAGGGAGGGGTGTGTGAGGGGGTGTGGGAAGAGAGTAGACAAAGATCTTATATGTATGTATGCATTGCCTATGGACACAGAGAATAGGGTGGTGAGGGCCTGGGGTGGGATGGAAACTGGGTGGAGGGGAGCTATGGGCGAAAAAAAGAAGGACATCTGTAATAATCTCAACAATAAAGATTTTAAAAAAATTGGATTCATCTTGTAAATTTATACTAAGAAATCTTTTAAGATTTTTATAGGGATGGCAACAATTGTATGTATCAATTTAGGGATAATTGAAATCTTAAAATTATTGGGTTTTTTTTCAATACATGAACACAGTTCATGAACACAATACATGAACACAGAGACTGTTTCTGGGTTCCTGTCAATACAGTACATCTCCCCATTAATTCAGATATTCTTTAATTCCCTTCTTCATAGAAGTCATGCGCAGCATTTGTTCAACTTCTTCCTATGTATATGCTTGCTTCTATGTTAAAGGATATAATCTTTAAAATTTTATTTTCGCCAAAACTGGTTTGGCTCAGTGGATAGAGCGTCAGCCTGCGGACTGAAAGGTCCCAGGTTCGATTCCGGTCAAGGGCATGTACCTGGGTTGCGGGCACATCCCCAGTGGGGGGTGTGCAGGAGGCAGCTGATCGATGTTTCTCTCTCATCGATGTTTCTAACTCTCTATCTCTCTCCCTTCCTCTCTGTAAAAAATCAATAAAATATATATATTAAAAAAAAATTTATTTTCAGTTGCTATTGCTAATATATAGATATCTAATTCACTTTGTATTGATATTCTTATCTTGAGATACTACTATTTTTTTCTTTTTTAGGGTATGATGTACTTATTGTAAAATTCACCCATTATATGCACAGTTCCCTGAGTTTTGAGGGTTTCATGTAATAGTGTAAGTGCAGTCTATAATCAAGATATAGAACAGCATTGCTGAATTATTTGTTATATCTAGTAGTTATTTTATATTTTCCATGTACATAATCATATCATCTGCAAATAAAGAGAATTATACTTCTTCCTTTGAAATCTGTATGCCTTATTGCACTGCTTAGGACCTCCTGTACAAGTTTTATAAAAGTGATAAGAGAAGACTTCCATTTTTGCAGGGAGGATATTAAATATTTCATGCTTGTGCTAGCTTTACGTTTTCCATAGTTATAGATTGAAGATGTCCTTCTCCATTCATTCTTATTTGCTGAGACTTAAAAAAGAGTTAAAATTTTGTCAAGAAATAATTTGTACCTATTTAAACAGTCGTGTTTTCAATAGATACAGAGGCAGAGCTGCCTCAAACAGAGTGTCAAACTGCAGCGGGAAGGCCGGGGTGGGTTGGGGGGCAGGAGGTAGGGGGGTAAGAGATCAACCAAAGGACTTGTATGCATGCATATAAGCTTAACCAATGGACATAAGACACTGGGGGATAGGGGAGGCTAGGGGACTGTCTAGGGCGGGGGGGAAAATGGACACATATGTAATACCCTTTGTAATACTTTAAGCAATAAAAAAAAAAGAGTTCAGCTGACCTGCTAGGTGTCTGAGTAGCCAATTAAAACAATCCAAAATGAAAGTAACAGGCAAGCTTATAATTGCTTCCTGTGATTGTATAAGAAAGAGGCTAAACTAGGGTAAGTGCCAATTCCCACTCCCATTTACATTTTTCTCCATGCAGTGGCTCTAGATCAGTGGATCAGTACAGATTTGAGGGGTCAAGTTGTGTCACTGAATGTGTCTCAAACAAAAAGTTCCGTCAGTTTTATGGACCTAGGGGCCTAGGGGAGGAAGGGAAGAAAGGTTAAGAGTGGAAATATACTGAGTACTGAGAGTGGAGAAAAGTGTATTCAAAATTTTCCCTTACTTCCTCCGCTACGAACATGAACAAGTTTTTGTGTGGACATACGCTTTCATTTTTCTTGGGTAAATATCAAGAAATTGAACTGCTGGGTTATATCAAAATTTATTTTTAACTTTACAAGAAACTGTGAAATTGTTTGCCAGAGTGGTTTTACTGTTGTACATTCCACCAGTGTTTATAAGTTCTAGTTGTTCCTCAAATGCTATCAGTACTCTTAATTTTAGCCATTTTGCTATCTAATTATTGCTATCTCCTTGGAGTTTTGTTATAGCTAACTTTTTATTTATATCCGAACATTTACTATCTTTGGTGTATTGTTCTGTGAATTTTTGATAAAAGCATACAATCTTGTAACCACTGCTATAATCAAGATTCAGAACACTTCCATCACCTAATATTTCCTAATGCTGCCTTTTATAAATAACTCCTCCACTTAACCAGTTCCTAGTAATCATGCATCTATTTTCTGTTCCTATAATTTTACCTTTTTCATAATGTCATATATATCAGATCATCCAGCATGTCACCTTTCTTTTAAATTTTATTATTTTTTTCAATTACAGTTTGCTTTTAGTATTATTTTATATTAGTTTCAAGTGTACAGCATAGTGGTTAGGTAATCATATACTTTACAAAGTGCTCCACCTCAGAATTTCCAGTACCCATCTGGCACCATGCATAGTTATTATGATATTATTGACTATATTTTCTATGCTATAACCTTTTAAGTCTAGCTTTTTTTTCTTGTAAGGTAATAAATTTGAAAATTATCCATGTTCTGTACATCAATAGACAATTTCTTTTTTAATTTTTTTTTCAATAAAGTGGTAACAGCTCTATATATTATGGATATAGCATCTTTGATACGTGCATGTTTTGTAGTTATGATCTCTTATTTGGTGACTTTTCATTTTGTTAACTGGCATTTTCAGAGAATAAAAGTTTAATATTTTTTCTTTTGTATCAAACATTTTTTGTTGACATTATTGCAGGTGTATCCCCTTTTCCCCCCTTTGCCCACCTCCACTCACCCGCTCCCCTTCCCTTGGCCTTCAGCAAACTATAGTGTGTGCCCATGGCATCATCCACATGGACCTTCATTAACAACTCAAGATCCTTAACCTCCACTCCCTGAGGAAGCTCCTGGAGGCCTGAGGCAAGCGGGGTGGGTGGACTTTGGTAGGCATCTGGCAGATAAAGGGTGTCGCTCCTTCCTTCTATGGCCCTTGGTTCTGACATAGTGTACAGGCATGGAGCAGACCCTAGCCTGTTTTCCTTTCTGGGTTCCTATCATCCTCTCTGATATTCTTGGGAATCAGAATCCTCCCTAGCTCCATAAAAGTGAAGGAACTTTTTCTATTCCCCTTACTTGTTAGGGTCTTTCAATAAAAAGCTGTCAAAATAAAAAAAAAGTTTAATTTTGACACAGTCTAGTTTATCACCTCTTTCTGGTTATGACTTTGTTTCCTTTATAAGAAATCTTTTACCACTCCAAAGTCACTAAAATTTCCTTCCAGGTTTGCTTATCAAAGTTTTTCTTTTTTTATTGGGTTAGCTTTCAACCCATTTAGTTATTTTGCGGTGTTTGATAAGTGTGTTGGTTCAGTTCCTCCCTCCCCCATGTGTTTAGTTCCAGCACCATTGATTGAAAAAACGATCCCTTCCCCATTGAATTGCCTTGGTACGTTTCTTGAAAATGAATTAACCATGTGTGTGTGGGTTTATTTTTGGAATCTAAACTGCTCTATTCATCTATATTTTTATCCTTATGCTAATACTACACTGTCTTCATTACTGCACTTTTATAATAAGGCTTGAAATCAGGCGGTGCTAATTCTCCAAATTTGTTCTTTTTTCAATATTTAGATCCTCATCCTTCTTTATTCTATTCTTTTTCCTCCTCCTATTTCTATTTCTATTTCTATTCCTATTCCTATCCATCCTCCTCTGATCCTTCTTCTCCTTCCACTC
>NW_006299708.1:81767-82253 GCF_000327345.1 Myotis davidii
TTCCTTGTGTCTATATAAATTTTACAATCAGGTTGTCAATTCTTACAAATAAAACTCCTGGATTGTGTTTAATCTGCAAATGATGTTGGGGAAATTTATGTCTTAACAATACTCAGCATTCAGATAAATTAACATGGTATACCTTTCTGTTTATTAAAGTCTTTTTAACATTTTCTCAGTAATGTTTTAAACTTTCAGTGTGTAGGTCTTCTACATACTTTGCTAACTTTATTCCTAAATATAAATGTGTTTGAATAGAATTATTAATTGAATTATATTTTATTTTCTATTTTTAATTATGTGTTGTTAGCACATAGAAATATAATTGATTTTTTCTATTGGTCTGTATACTGCAATCTTATTAAATGAATTTGTTATTTTTGGTAGCTCTTTTATGGTTAACTTAGAACTATTTACATACATTATTATGTATTCTCTAAATTAAGAAAGGTTTACTTCTTCCTTTCTTGTCTGCATACTCCTTTA
>NW_006299708.1:82322-83221 GCF_000327345.1 Myotis davidii
ATATAAGTTTGAGACCACAGTCTTTGGTAACTTTTCTCAATGTCTGAAAACATTTGTTTCACATATTTTGTAGTTTTTTGGTTGTTTATGACAAGAGGGCAAGTCCAGTAGCAATTGTTCCAACATAGCCTGCTTTTGTTTTTCTGCTTTCATTTCACTTTAATGAACATTTTTGAACGAAATGGTTTGCATTTCAGATTATTTCCTTTGAGCAGACTTCTAAAACTAGATATTGTCATCTATATACATATATCTCTATCATCTATCTATCATCTATCTACTTACCTATCTATCTACCATCTATCTATCATCTACCTATTATCTATCTATCATCTATCTATTATCTATCTATCTATCTATCTATCTATCTATCTATCTATCTAATCATCTATCATCTATCTTTACCTGCCTATCTCCCTACTTACTGATTCATCCATCTGTCTACACCTATAGTGTAGAAATTACCTCAGGAGCAGTGATCATATTTTCTACTTCTTTTAATACTTTATGTCATCTAACCTTTCATTTAATTAATGGAAAGTAAAGTTTTTGTGATCAATTTTCTCATACACAAAATATCCCTTTAATCACAGGGTAGAGATATTTCTGGTCTTCTCTATGAAGTTTAAGGGAAGAGAAGACTAGGATTATAACCATAGTCTTTATTTTCTACTAGAGGCCCGGTGCACAAAAATTTGTGCACTCGGGGGGGAAGGGGGTCCCTCAGCCCAGCCTGTGCCCTCTCGCAGTCTGGGACCCCTCGGGAGATAATGACCTGCTGGCTTAGGCCTGCTCCCGGGTGGCAGAGGGCAGGCCCAATCCCTAGGTGTAGACCTTGGTCAGGCTCAGAGCAGGGCTGATTGGGGAGTTGGGGCGCCGCACCCGTCATGTACAGAGCA
>NW_006299708.1:83868-86508 GCF_000327345.1 Myotis davidii
TGTAGCCCGACCAACTAAATAGGTTTCTGGGGTTTTGTTTAGCTTCTATATTTATAACATAGTTGCTTAGAGTTGCAGGTTAGAGGCCTGCAGCGGCAGGGGGGGAACGTTGGAGTCCTCCGTCACTGAAGCAAGCAAGCCTCATGTTAGTTTCAAGCTGCCTGGCTGCCGGCCGCCATCTTGGCTGACAGTTAATTTGCATATCGCACTGATTAGCCAATGAAAAGGGTAGCGGTCTTACGCCAATTACCATATTTCTCTTTTATTAGTGTAGATTACCTTATTTTACTTCATTTAACTGTCTATTTCTCTTTGTTAATGCTGCAGGAAGCAAATAAATAAGATATTTTAGAAAATATACAGTAAATTTTATTTAAACACATTTCCTTTTTATTGAAATTATTGGGGTGACACTAGTTAACAAAATTATGCAGGTTTCAGGTGCATAATTCTACAATACATGATCTGTACACTGTACTGTGTGTTCACCGCCCCCAATTAAGTCTCCGTCCATCACCATTTATCCCCCTTACATCCTCCTTCACTCCCCCATCCCAGCAATCAGCACACTATTGTCTGTGTCCATGAATTTTTATTTTGATAAGAGGAAGGTTTTATTCCTAACTTTCCTTCATTTTGACTTAATTTTATAGGAGAGATGTTTGAACAATGACCCAGTAGGAAATGGCCTTATCCATTTTGAATTAATTTAGTTTCAGGAAGCCCTGTGAAATATGAAGCATTTACAGTAGTCCCCTTTTTATTTGTGGTTTTGCTTTCCATGGTTTCAGTTACCTTTGGTCTGAAAATATTAAATTTCCCCATTTATTGACATTGTCTACTCCTGACATCCAACCGTGGACATCGTCATGGTTAAGCGATTCAGGATGCAGATGACCCTCCTTCTATCATCATCAGGTTAATAGTAGCCTAAAGCTACATCACAATGCCCACATCATTCATTTCCCTTCATCTCAACAAGTAGGTACTCTGTTATCTCACCTCATTACAAGAAGAGTGAATACAGTACAATAAGATATTTTGAGAGACCACATTCACATAATTTTTAGTACAATATATTGTTATAATTGTTCTATTTTATTATTGTTGTTATTAATCTCTTCCTTTATAAACTACAGTTTATTACAGGTATGTGTGTATAAGAAAATGTAGAGTATATATAGAGTGCAGTGCCATCCATGGATTCAGGCATCCACTTGGCACATACCCCTTCAGATAAGGGGTACTGCTGTACTTAAACTTTAGCATTCATAGCTGCCTAAAAATGAGCCAATTTGTTCTAGTTTTAAGGTCATGTTAATTTTCATAGGTTTGTTTCAGAATGAAGGACTTGGCTCCTTTTATGCTGTGATTCTTAAAATGGAGGTATGTAAAAGACAGGGAAATGGGGACTGAAAGAGACTTTGCTTGGGGCAGTGGGCACACAATGCAGTGTACAGATGATGTTTTGTTGAATTGTGCACTTGAAATTTGAATGTTTTTGTGAACCAATGTTATCCCACGAATTTCAATAAAAAAATAAGCTATACTAGTACATTTTCTTCAGATTGAGGGTATATTGAAAGTTTTTCCTGTTTGGCAAAATTTATCTCCCTAGGTTGTGTATGCCCCCATCACCCATTCCTTTAACTTTTTTCTTGCAGTTCTTATGGCCAATTGAATTCTTGGGTCTTTAAAATCATTTTTACTTGAGTGAGTATACTCAATTTATAGTAATTTGGTTAATAGTGAATAAATGCATTCTTAGCTTTTACCTCTCCCAATTTTATTTGCTCGCTTATCTTTTGCAGCCTATGTAGGCATTCCATTTTTCTCTACAGTTGCAGAAAAACTTCTTTTTGTTATAGCACAAGCTTATTAGAACTTATCATAGCCTTCCTTCATGCCTTCTTCAGTTGTGCATACTGTGTAATGGAAAAAACCACAGACTAATGTAATATAACGAGTGAGGTTAAACTGAGAAAGGTCACCTTTCTTAGAGGCTGAAAAAGAGGGTCATCTTCAGGGATTTGCATTTGTTTCTCTGACAAATTTGACTGATAGGTTTGAATTTTCAGATTGACAACCCTTATATTAAAAACTTGGATTTATAAACTGACCTATATTCTGGAAGAGTTTTACACTCATATCCTTATTTTTTTTCTGTACACTGTGATACCCAGATAGGGAAAAGGAAGAATCTTTTTCTTCAGATGGTTAAATCGTTATGATTTGAAATTGACAATACACTATAAAACAAAGGTGAGTTCAAAATCAGGTCTTCATGATTTTCATGAGGCAGGGTACACATTATATTATCCAGGCTTTATTTTAAAATCAAGTCCCGATTTAATTATAAAAAATGAAAGTATTCAGAGGTAACTGCGATTAAGATATTTCAGATTATAATCTTTTTCTTAGTTTTGCTTATGTGTCTACTTATTCATCTTTATTCTTACTTCCTGGTACTTAAAAATTCTGTAAATATTTTTATTGAGCTCAAATATTTATGAAATTATAAATTATTATAGAAGACAAGAGTATAGAATTAGATTCCCATTAAATCACAATGAATATAAATGTGTACTCAAAGGAACAATAACTTGGTTTGTTTTGAGCAGAACACTCAAGGGCCTAAAG
>NW_006299708.1:86564-94199 GCF_000327345.1 Myotis davidii
CAACATCAGCCTAAATATGATTTTTTTGTATTAAAGTAGGACTTCTCTATGACAAATGTTTATTCAAAATTAAATGGAGAAAAAGAACTTAGGAGATGATAGTGAAATTATAGGTCCTTTTTAATTTTTATTTATCTGTATTTTCTCAATAATCTATAGTACATGCTTATTACTTTTGCAATGAAAATGTTTTAAAAGTATTTATTTTTAATTATTTATTGTTGAAAATATTACAGGTGTCCCTCTTTTCCCCCCATTAACCTCCTCCACCCCACACCTGCCCCCCAAGGCCTTCATGGCACTATTGTCTGTGTCTATGGGTTATGCATATATACATGAAAATTATTTGGTTAATTTCTTCCTGTCCCCACTCCCCCCTTCCCTCTGAGATTCTTCAGTCATTTCCATGCTTCCATGTCTCTGGATCTAGTTTGTTCATCAGTTTATTTTGTTCATAGTTTATGGCTCTATATTTCAACATTTTTCGGATTTAAAAAATTTAACAACATATTTTACTCAACTAATTCTTATGCCATCATTCTTATTGAAGGAAAAGAAGGCTAGGTGAATTGATGAGAACTAAAACATGATTTTAGTATTTTACTAATCATCCAGGTCAATTTTAGAGTGTTTCTTTAGCTGCCTTTCTTAAAGTAGAAATTCAGTGGTGTTTTTTTTTAAGTAAAAATTTCCAGATGTTGCTAGTAATAATAACACAATGCCACTAATAATTTTGTCATTGAGTACAATGAAGAGAAATCATCTTTAATTTGTATCCA
Organism: Myotis davidii; assembly: GCF_000327345.1. Taxonomy (NCBI): domain Eukaryota; kingdom Metazoa; phylum Chordata; class Mammalia; order Chiroptera; family Vespertilionidae; genus Myotis; species Myotis davidii. The sequence continues at coordinate 87,344 of NW_006299708.1, forward strand.
TTCTCCCATATAAAGGGTAACATGTATTTTCCTTTCCTTTTCCCCACTGAGTGTTAAACATCTTTCTACTTTTCATGTTATCAACCCAAAAAACAGTGATTTTGAGTGCTGGAGACAACTATTTTCACTTATATTTGGAGCAAAATGTGTAATGTATGTATGAAATCTGTGATTTTATTTTAAGGCCTTGTGAATGTATCTAAAATCTTTATATAAATTGGCGCAAATGTTGCTATAAAATACAAATAGCTTTCTGGTAAAAAAAAAAAAAAGGAAGAATTTTAAACATGTATAATTTAGTTGAGTATTTTCTGATTGAATTGGGAATATTCAAGATTTATAAAGTATTATAGTATATAGTAAGTCTCTAATAAACATTTATAAGCTCTATAATTTATTCCAAAACCTTGATAAAAATATTTTAACTGATATATGCTGTTTCCAAATATTGACTGAAAATAATGGATCATATTATCTGTTCCTGCCCCAATTCCCACCCCATCTTACAATTGTCCTGAAGAAGAAAATTGTGTGAACCTCAGTGAGGGTTTGAGTTGCCACCATTGCCACGCTTCAAGAGAGGGTGTGGCAGAAGTGAGATAGACTTTTTTTCTGAGTTAAAAATCTTTATTTATTATTTATTTATTTATTATCTAAAGTTTTACATATGTCAAACCGTTTTTTTTTTTTCTGAGAGTATGATGATTTTTCTGATTCTGTCTAAAAAATGGCAAAGATGATAGCAGATGGGAAAAAAATGTGAGTGGCATCTCACTAGGCATGATGTAACTATCCTCTTTTAGAATTCTGCACATTCTTAGTCATTCCTTTGTCAGGTAGTCCAGGTGTAGTGTGGGAGGTATATTTAGCTTCTCCACATTGTTGTAGTAATTTATCACAGCAAATTATTGAAAAGAGCACAGTTTGAAAGTTAGGTTAGACTTTAGAACTAGGTATAGAGGGAAAATGCTCAGAGAATTTATCCTGGCCACGGAAGGTTTAGGAATTAGAATGAGGCTTTAGCATGTTGGTGTTTTGCAGTAGTAGGACAAATTCTTCCTTTTTTATGGCAGTAACTCCCCCCTCCCCCAATAGCTAGTTCTAAAGTTACTATTGTAGTATAGTGTAATGTTTTAGTTTAGAGCATGGACGTTGACATCAGGCTTGATTTAAGTTATGACTCTTCCAGTTAAGGTAATATTATTATCCTAAAGTGTCTTAATGCATAACACATTAAGTGTATAATAAATGAGAGCTGTGATTTTACACACAATCTTTATTCTCTTCCATTATAGTTTAATGAAATCTTAGGCACAGTAATTTCTTTTCCCTTTTTGATCAGCTTTCTTCACCTCTGGTCTTTACCATAAAGTAGAAAGATGACTTAAAAACACTTTTTTTGTTTGTCTGTTTCTATAGGTATTGGCTAGACATTATATCAGTTAAGTATTCATACACTAGTACTTGATGTATTAAAAAACAGATATAATTTCTTAAATAGTGTTGTCTGACTAGAGATAAAATGGCCCAAAAGAGAGATAGGAAAATTGGGGAGTGGGGGTTGTAGAGAAAATTAAAACTAATGTCTAAACAAGAAAGATGGTTTATCCTTAGATATAGGGAAAAACTGTTAAAACTACTCTGTCCACTTTGCTTTTCTAGAAACTTCTTAAGGTTTTAAAATAGTAAATTTTTTATTTTGTTGAAATTAAATATTTAGATAATTGCAGTATAGACATATATGTTTGTATGTATATATTACATATATGTAACTTTGTTATTCCTAAAAAAATTTTGTGGTTCCTTCACACCCAAAAGAAATTTAAATAAATACTTTGGATATTTCAGGAAATACAGCATGCCGTTTAGTAAATTTAAGTGAACAAGTGAATAACTTAGCTATTCCAACAATGTTTTGCCTCCGCATTCCTTGGCACAAACTGGGACCTCAGTGAAGTGTTCCTCATGGGAGTTGCCTGTGAAATCTTACTGAAGAGGATCAAATCCTAATTCAGGCTCCCCTCCCTTCTGTTTTATTAAAATTAACTTTATTACAGTGTAATTTGCATACAGTAAACTGAATCCATTTTACTTATATAGTTTAATGAATTTTGAAAAATGTATATACCCACAAGATATTAAATAGTTGTATCGTCCCCAAAATTTCACTTGTGTCCCTTTCCCTGTCCCTGTATCCTGGAAACCATTGATCTGCTATCTTTGCTATGAACATTTGTGTAAAAGTCATTTTGTACTCATAATAGTCATTTCTCTTGGGTGAGTGCAAAGGAATGGAGTGTATAATATCTTTAACTTCATAAGAAACAAACCAAAATATTTGTCAAAGTGATAGAACTATTTTACATTCCTACAGCAGTGTAATGGATCTTTTCAATTATAGCTATACTAGAGGCCTGCTGCATGAACTTTGTGCATGAACTTTGTGCACGGGTAGGGTCCCTAGGCCTGGCTGGCGATCAGGGCCAATTAGGGCCTTCTGGCTGCTGGCCAGAGCCTTCCTTCCCCCAGCTGCTGGGGCCTTCCTTCATTCCCTGTTGGTCAGCACACGTCATAGCAAGCAATTGAACTCCTGGTCTCCCAGTCCAACTCCTGAGGGGGCAATTTGCATATTAGGCATATATATATATCAAGTGGTATCTTGTGTTATTTGCATTTTCCTGATGCTCACTATATGCTCATGTAGTCATTGACCATTCATATATCTTATTTTGTATAATGTCCCCTCTAATCTTTCTGTATTTTTTATAACTTTCATTGCTTATATTCTTAAACTAGAGGTCTGGTGCACGAATTTGTGCACAGGTGGGGTCCTTCTGGGTGGCCTAGAGAATTGGCCTCAGCTTGCACCCCCAGCCTCGCAGCCCCAGCTCAAGCCCCCAGCCTTGCAGCCCCATAGCCCCACTTGATACCCTGCATTGGCCTGGTGCCTCCCCCCTCACCTGATCCACCATCCCTCCTGTGGGGCACCATCCCTCCTGTGGGGTGATCGATCAGGGCTGGGTCCCGTGCCCGGCTCCCTCAACACTGCTTGGGAGCTGGGCGGTGGCCCTGCCCCCAGCCGCCACTGCTGGTTGCTGTCTGCAGGGCAGTCGGCAGGGTGATTGGGCCCCTGCTGTCACCTGCCTTGGCCTGGAACCACCCACTCATCTGCTCCACCATCCCACCGTGGTCCCAGTCTTGTTGGGGCCTTTGGTGCTGACAGTGCCTCCACTACCGCTTGCTGCCATCGCCACATTGCTGTCACCTTCCATGTTCCGCACTGCCCTTGGTGGTCAGCTCACGTCATAGAGAGCAGTTGAACACCCAGTCTCCAGGTCGAACGACTGGCCGAGGGGACAATTTGCATATTAGGCTTTTATTATATAGGATTGAAAGAGTTCTTTTTATATTCTGAATGCAAACTACTTTATTTGTTTTACACACACATACACACACCTTTTGGTGGGTTGCATTTTATTTTCCTTAACAGTATATTTTAATTAGCAGTGTTTTAAATTTTTGATAAAGCCCAGTTTATCATTTTTTATTATTATTGCTTTTTGTGTCATGTGTACGAAACCTTTACACTAAAATTTTAAATTTGCCTATTTTCTTCTATATGTTTGGTGCTTTTAGCTTTTGAACCCATTAGGGTTATTTATGTGTGCAGTGTAAAATAAGGATTCTGCTTCAACTCTTAAAAAATTTATTACATGAATTAAACATAATATAAATTTAATCATTTAACATGAGTAGTTCAGTGGCATTTAGTCCATATACCTTGTGTGCAACCACCACCTTTATCTAGTATCAAATATTTTTATTACTCCAAAATAAAACTTCATACCCAATGAACAGTTTCTGCTATTTCTACCCTACCAGCAGCTCCTGGAAACCACCAATTTGCCTTCTGCCTCTATGGACTTACCTATTCTGATAAATATATTCCTATAGTATGTGATCTTCCTAGTCTAGTTTATTTCATTTAGTGTAATGTTTTCGAGGTTCATATAACATTATATGATGTATCAGTACTTAACTTTTTATAGTGGAATCATATTGCGTTGTATAAATATACCATATTTTGTTTATCCATTCATTCATTGATGGGCATTTCAGCTGTTTACTGTTTGGCAATTGTAAATAATGCTGCTATGAACATGTGTGTACATATATTTGTTGAATACCTGTTTTCAATACTTTGAAGATAATTACTAAATGTAGAGTTACTGGCCATATGGTAATTCTATCTTTAAGTTTTTGAGGAACCGAGAAGCTTTTTCACAGTGTCTGAACTATTTTACAGACCCCCAGCAATGCAAAACCATTCAAATTTGTCCGCATCCTTCCAATTCTTGTAATTTCCTGTATAATTATTTTTATCATCCTCATTGGTTAATGAAGTGATTTTTCATTGTGGTCTTTATTTGAAATTTCTTAATGATTAATGATTTGTTCATCTATTTTTAAATTTTTAAAATTATAGTTAACATTCAATAATATTTTGTATTAGCGTACAGCATAGTGGTTAGACAACCATATACTTTACAAAAGGTTTCCCAACTGACAAAATACGTAGTTATTACCATATTATCAACTATATTTTCTATGTTGTACCTCATATCCCCATAACTATTTTGTAACTACCAATCTGTACTTCTCGATCTCTTCACCTTTTCCTCCCAATCCCCCAAAACCCCTCCCCTCTGGCAATTATCACTCTGTTCTCTGTATCTATGATTCTGTTTCTGTTTTGTTTGTTAATTTTATTGTTCTTTAGATTCCACATATGAGGGAAATTATATGGTATTTGTCTTTCTAAGACATATTTATTTTGCTTAGCATAATACCTTCTAGATACATCCATGCTGTCTCAAATGTCAAGCTTTCTTGTTTTTACAGTTGAGTAATATTCCATTGTGTATATGTATCACAACTTTTCTATCCACTCGACTATTGATGGACATTTGATTTGCTTCCATTGCTTGGCTATTGTAAATAATGCTGCAATGAATATTGGGGTGTATATAGCCTTTTCAATATGTACCCAGAAGTGGAATTGCTGGTTCATAAGGCAGTTCTATTTTTAATTTTAAAGAAACCTCCACGTTGTTTTCCATAGTGGCTGCATCAGTCAGCATTCCCACCAATAGTTCACGGAGGTTTCCCTTTTCCACATCCTTGCCAACATTTGTTGTTTGTTGACTTATTGATGATAGCCATTCTGACAGGGGTGAGTGGCTATCATTGTGGTTTTAATATGCATTTCTCTGATGATTGGTAACATTGAACATCTTTTCATGTCTGTTGGCCACCTGTATATCCTCTTTGGATAACTGTCTATTTAGGTCCTTTGCCAATTATTTAATTGGATAGTTTGGGGGTTTTTTGTGTGTTGAGTTGTATGAGTTCTTTATTAATTTTAGATATTAATCCTTTATCGGATGTATAATTGCTGAATATGTTCACCATTAAGTAGGTTGTCTTTTCATTTTGTTGATGGTTTCCTTTGCTGTGCAAAAACCTTTTAGTTTGATGTAGTCCCATCTGTTTATTTTTTTTCTTTTGTTTCCCTTGCCCGAGGAGATATATCAGAAAAAATATTACTAAGAGAAATGATCTTACTACCTATGTTTTCTTCTGGGATTTTTATGGTATCATCTTATATTTAAGTATTTAATTCATTTTAAGTTTATTCTTGGGTATGTCATAAGAATGTGGTCTAGTTTCCTTTTTTCGCACACGTATCTCCTATTTTTCCAGCACTGCTTATTGAATCGACTATCTTTATCCCATTGTATGTTCTTGCCTCCTTTGTCAAATATTAATTGAGAATATAGACATGGGTTTATTTCTGGGCTCTCTATTCTGTTCCATTTATTTATATGTCTACTTTTATGCCAGCACCATGTTTTTTTATTACTATGGCCTTATAGTATGGTTTGATATCAGGTGGTGTGTTTTCTACAACTTTGTTCTTCTTTCTCAAGATTGCTGTGACTATTCATGGTCTTTTGTGGTTTCATATACATTTCTAAATTATTCTAGTTCTGTGAAATATACCACTGATTGGTATTTTGATAGGAATTGTGATGAATCTATCGATTGCTTCAGGTACTATTCATATTTTAATAATATACTTCTTCCCATCCATGAGCATGGCACATACTTCCATTTATTTGTATGTTTCCAATTTATTTCTTAAATGTCTTATAATTTTCTGAGTACAAATTTTTTATATCTTGGTTAAATTTACTTCTAGATAATTGTATTTTTATGCAATTGTGAATGGGGTTGTTTTCTTAGTTACCTTTTCTAATAGTTCATTACTATATAAAAATGCAACTGATTTCTGTAGATTTATTTTGTATTCTGCTACATTACTGAATTGATTTATCAGTTCCAGTAGTTTTTTTGGTGGATTTTTTAAGGTTCTCTAAATATAGTATGATTCCATATGCAAATAATGACAGTTTTACTTTTTCCTTTCAATTTGGATGCCTTTTACTTCTTCTTTTTGTCTGATTCCTGTAGTTAGTACTTCCAGTACTATGTTGAATAAGAATAGTGAAAGTGGACATCTCTGTTGTTCCTGGTTTTAAGGGAAATGCCTTTAGTTTTTCCCCATTGGTTATGATGCTAGCTCTTGGTATGTCATGTATGGACTTTATTATGTTGAGATATTTTCTTTCTATTCCCACTTCACTGAGAGCTGTTATTATAAACTAGAGGCCTGGTGCACAAAAATGTGCACGGGTGGGGTCCAGCCGGCCCGCCCTGATCAGAGCCTGTCGGGTGGGGGTGGGCTTGTCTGGGGCGGGGCTGGCTGGGAGGAGATGCGGGGGGTGGGCAGGGC
>NW_006299708.1:94210-99443 GCF_000327345.1 Myotis davidii
CACAGCCACTAGCCACTCAAGCTCCCAGTGGAGGCTGGCTGGAAGCAGGTATCTGGGATTTATTTGTCTTCTATAATTGAAACTTTGTTGCCATGAGCTGAGCCCACATATGGCTCAGGGTGTGCAGGAAGCTTGGCTTCCTCCATTGTATGGGCAACCAAGCCTCCTGCTTGCTCCAGCTCTGTGGCTGCCAGCCACCATCTTGGTTAGGTTAATTTGCATACAGTTACTCTGATTGGCTTGTGGGCATGGCTTGGGGTGTAGCAAAGGTATGGTCAATTAGCAACTTTGTCTTTTATTAGTGTAGATATACACTGGATTTTATCATAGTTTTTTTCTGTATGCATTGATATGATATATGATTCCTATCCTTCATTTTGTTTATGTAGTGTTTCACTTTTATTGAATTTGTGAATATTGTACCAACATGCATCCCCAGAAAAAATCCCACTTAGCCTGGTGTATGATCTTTTTAATGTATTGCTAAATTTAATTTGCTAATATTTCGTTGAGGATTTTAGCATCCATGTTTGTTAGGGATAGAGGCTTCAGTTTTCTTTCTTTGTAATATCTTTATCAGGTTTTGGAATGAGGATTATGCTGGCCTCATAAAGTGAGCTTGGGAAGGAAAAGTGTTAGTTCTTCTTTGCATATTTGGTAAAATTCCCCGTGAAGCCATCCAGTCCAATACTTTTGTTTTATGGGACTTTTTAAAAATTACAGCTTCAAATTCATTAGTTGCAATCAATCTATTCCAATTTTCTCTTTTTTCCTAATTCAGATTTACAAGATCCTATGTTAGTAGGAAATTATCCATTTTGGTCAGATTGTTTGATTTGTTGCTATATAGTTGTTCATAATATTTTCTTATAATCTTTTGCATTTCTGTGGTGTCAGTTTTTACTTTGCTTTCATTTCTGCATTTGTTTATTTTGATCCTCTCTCTTTGTTGTATGACTCTAGAAATAAAGTTATCAATTTTGTTTATCTTTTCAAGGAACTCACTTTAGGTTTCTTTGTTTTTTATTCTTTCTTAGACTCTATTTGGTTTAATTCTTCTCTGATCTTTATTATTTTCTTTCTTCTACTCTGAGTTTTGTTTCTTTTTCTAGTTCCTTTAAGAGTAAGGTTAGATTGATAGTTTTCATGTTTCTTGAGGTAGACCTGTAAGGCTATGAATTTCCCTCTTACAACTGCTTTAGATATGTCACAATGTTTTTGGGTTGTTGTCTTCTCATTGTCATTTGTTTCAAGGTGTGTTTCCATTTCTTCCTTGATCTTACTGTTAACCTATTCATTGTTTAGTAACATGTTATTTATCCTCCATGTGTCTGTATGATTTTCAGTTTTTTTCATGTGATTTATTTCCAGTTTCAGACCATGATAGTAAGAGAAGATACTTTATATGATTAAATCTTCTTCATTATTGATGCTTAATTTGTGCCCTAACATGTGTATCCTAGAGAATGTTCCAATGGCACTTGAAAGGAATATATATTTTTCTGCTTTGTAGTAAATTGCTCTGATGATATAAATCAAATCCATCATATTTAGTGTGTCATTTAATTGTTAATTATCTGTCTGAATGATCTATTCATTGATGTCAGTGGGGTGTTAAAATTCCCTACTATGACTGTATTATTGTCAATCTCTCCCTTTATGTTCATCAAGATTTGTTTTATAAACAGGGTGTCTACAAAAGTATATACACACTTTAAAACCTTATTTCTATTATATTTTGTAAAGGAAATGTATTTTAATAAACACTGCCTTTATAATTATTCAAGGTGTGTATATGTTTTTTGGGATACCCTGTATCTAGGTGCCCTTATGTTGGTGAATAAATGTTTATAAGGTTAATATCCTCTTGTTGGATTGATTCCTTTATCATTATGCAGTTTTCTTATTTGTCCTTTATTTTAGCCTTTGTTTTAAAGTCTTTTTTGTTTGATAGAAGTATTGCTACCCCAGAATTTGTTTCAGTTCCACTTGCATGAAATATTTTTCCATTTCTTTACTTTTATTCTGTGTGTACCTTTCATTCTGAGATGAGTCTCTTGTAGACAGCATATATATGGATCTTGTTTTCTTACCCAGTCAGCTACCCTGTGTCCTTTTATTGGAGCATTTAAGCCATTTACACTTAAAGTGATTATTGGTAGATATGAATTTTTTTCCTTTTTATAACAAAGAAGACCCTTTAAGATTTCTTTTAATACTGTTTTGGTGGTAATGAACTATGTTAGCCTTTTCTCATCTGGGAAGCTCTTATATATCTCCTTTAGTTTTAATTTATAGTGTTGCTGGGTGATGTAGCCTTGGTTGTATATCTTTTCTTTTTATCACTGAATATTTCATTCTAGCCTGAAATGTTTCTGTTGAGAAATCAGCTGGAAGTCTTAAGGAAGCTCCTTTTTAGATCACTGTCTTCCTCTTGCTGCTTTTAAGATTCTTCCTTTCTGTTGAAACTTTGCCATTTTAATTCTGATGTGTCTTATTGTTGCCCTCTTTGGGTTCATCTTGTCTGGGACTCTCTATGCATCCTGGACATGTATGTCTTTTTTTCTTCACCAGGTAAAGGAAGTTTTCAGTTATTATTTCTTCAAATAGGTTCCAATCACTTGTTTTCTCACTCCTCGTTCTTGTACCACTATTATGTGGTTATTGTTATGCTTCACATTGCCCAAATGTCCCTTAAATTATTCTTATTTTTTAAAATTCTTTTTAATGCTGCTCTGATTGTATATTTTCACCTAGCTCATCTTCCAAATCACTGTTTTGATACTGTTTCATCTAACCTACTGTTTATTCCTTCTACCGTATTCTTCACTTCAGATATTGTATTCATTTCTGAGTGGTCCTTATTTATAGTTTACATTTTCTTTTTCATGGTTTTGAAGTTCTCACTAAGTTCCTTGAGCATTCATATAACCATTTTTTAACTCTGTATCTGGCAGATTGCTTGCCTCCATTTCATTTAGCTCTTTCTCTGAAGATTTCTCCTGTTTCATTTGGGGAATATTTTTTCTCTCCCTGTTTTAGCTGCCTCTTTTTGTTTGTTTCTGTGTATTAGGTAGATCTGCAATGTCTTTCACTCAGGGAATGGTGTCCTTATGTAGTAGGTGACCTGTGAAACCCTGTAGCACAGTCTTTTTGAACACCTGTGTTGGGTGCTCCAGGAATGTCCCTTGTGTGATTTATCTGAGACTTCCTGTTGCAGTTGAGGCTAGATTGCTATTAGCTTGTCTTTGAGTGGGGTTAATTCTCAGGATGAATGACTCTGTGGATAGACCTTGGCCATAGTATTAAAACACTGTGCTGATGATGACCATATAAGGTGGAATTAGTCTTATCAGGCTTTAGAGCCTGTCAAGATCTCCCTTTGGATATGCCACTTGTGAAGCTAATTGGATCCTGCTTTGATGTTATATGAAATTTTGTATTGAGTGTGTTGGTTCTTGGGCCCCTTGGAAGGGGCTCTGGTGTAGATCAATGTCTGACATTGCTTGTGACTGGCTGTGAGGAGCCTGTTTGGAGCTACAACGCAATCCATGCTTTGTGGTTACCTCTGCTGGGCCTAGGCATACGTGGAAAGGATCAGGCTGTGTAACAAGGCTTCCTTTTTCCAGCACCAAGCCCAGGGAAAGGTAATCAAAAGACCAAACATACTCCAAGTTCTGCTTCTGCCTGCCAGCTTCCTGTTAGTCTCAGTCACTTAAAGAGCCTCTAGTAGTACTGAAGTTACAAAAGGTAGGTTCTCAGTAAGTCACCAAGTAGTGGCAAGTAGTGTTCAACAGATTGATAGAGGTTCAAACTTGATGCCTGTGCTCAGTCTCAGGCCACTCAACAGAAGTCACAGGGTACACCAATTTTACTTGCCACCAGTTTTGTGGTCATAGACCTTTGCAGTATGGCGGGATCTCGGAGTTGTCAGGATAAGGTTAGCAGAGCATATCAGGTCCAAAGAGACCAAGATTTGGCTGTGTGCAAGGAGGGCTCTGTCATTCAAGGGAAAAAATGGCCCCTGTTCTAGAACCACACAAGTCTGTCCTGGATTCTGCCTGGAGATCCTAAGCTTGGCAGGATGGGGCTCCTGGGAATCTGTAGTGTTGGGCTTATGGCTCTTCCATGAGGCAAAGGAGTTGGTCAGGCTCATAGGAATTTGTAGGAAATGGCCTCCACCTCACAGCCACACAACTCAGTCTTATCCATATTCCTCCCTGACCTCCTGGAGAGCCTGAGATCAGCAGGGCAGGCCCACCAGGAGTTTAGAGGGTGAGGCTAGTGGATCTCCTCTGAGGGGAAGGCACTTATCAGGCTCATGGGATGGTGGGGGGCGGGGAATGACCCCATTCCAGAGCCACAAATCTCATTCACTAGCACTCCCTGAGTCAGCCCAGACTTCTATAACCCAGGTCCAGGCAGCAGACTCCTCCTCAGGGTATGAACTCCACAAGGTGGGGGGACAGGCATTCTGGAGGATGGGGCATTGTATTTCCCCAGGCAGTTGTATGTAGGGGAGTGCTATATGCAAGAAAGTTGGCATATATGGTGTGGAAGAAGGACTCAGCACAGGGCCCTGGATGTTGTCCCTTCAGCTCTCTCCCAGGAACCACAAACTTTAGTTACCCCTCACCTGACTCTAGTCCATTTGCGCTCCCTCTGCCTGATCCCAGCGTGAGTGGCTTTGATGATATATTGTGCACTGGCCCTTTAAGAGGTTGCCTGGATTTCTAACAGACTCATCTCTCTTAGGAGGACAAAATCCTTTCTGATTTTCACAGCTGTATGTTAGGTGGTCCCCTCTTCCAAGCTCCGGTACTCTGGGCTGTGGAGCCCGGGGTTGAGTTGAGACTCTTGCTCCTAGAGGCAAACTTTTGCATCTGAGATAGCTCAGTCTCCACTTGTGGGATCTGGGTCAGCCCTTTACACATCTTCGTACTTCCTACCAGTTTTAATGTGGCTTCTTCTGTAAAATCTTGACTGTAAGACTTCTGTTCAGCTAGTCTTCAGTTGCTTATTCAGGTTGATTATTCTATATTTTAGTTGTAATTCCAGTTTAATCCTAAGATGAGGTGATGAGGTGAATGTAACTTCCACCTACTTCAATGTCATCATGGATTTACATTAATTTTTCCATATGTTTGCTCAACATTTGTGCATTTTGGGAAGAATATCTATTCAAAGCCTTTACCTATTTTTTTTTTCTGGGACTTTGTCTTTTTGTTATTTA
>NW_006299708.1:101382-112120 GCF_000327345.1 Myotis davidii
TTCCTTTCTTTCCTTCTAGTTGTAGAATTTACACTCAGCCAGCCTTCCTGTGGTTCTGGATGATGTCCGTTTTGTCTTTCTCATGTATTATTCAATTGTTGTGGGAGGCAGCAATTTCCCGGTGTTTATCTATGCCGCCATCTTGTTTCTCCTCGGTAGATGATTTATATACATCTTCTCCCATTCTGTAGACTATCTTCACTTTCTTGATAATATCCTAATTTTTACATTTTTATTAAATTTTATTGGGGTGACATTGGTCAACATGAACATATAGGTTTCATGTGTGGATTTCTAAGTTATAAAATCTGTATATAGCACCATGTGTCCACCACCCAAAGTCAAGTTTTCTCCTGTCACCTCATTTTAAGACCCCCTTCTCCCCCCACCCTCCATCCCCAGTAACCACCATACCGCTGTTTGTGTTCATAGTTTTCAGTTTTATAGCCTACATATGGGTGAAATCATATGGTTTTTAGCTTTTTCTGTCTGACTTATTTCACTTAGCATAATGTTCTCAAGGTCCATCCATGTTGTTACAAATGGCACTATTTCATCATTTCTTATGGCTGAGTAGTATTTTATTGTGTATATGTACCACATCTTCTTTATCCAGTCCTTTATCACAGGACACTTTGACTGTTTCCAGGTCTTGGCCACCATGAATAATGCTGCAATGAAATAGGGGTGCATATATCTTTGAGTATAAATGATTTTGAGTTTTTCGGGTATATACCCAGGAGTGGGATTGTTAGGTCATATGGTAGCTCTATTCCTAATTTTTTGAGGAATCACCAGACTGCTTTTCATAGTCGTTGTAACAGTTGACATTCCCACCAACAGTGAATGAGAGTTCCCTTTTCTCCACAACCTCTCCAACACTTGTTATTGTTTGTCTTATTGATAATGGTCACTCTAACAGTTGTAGGGTGTTATCTCATTGTACTTTTAATTTGCATTTCTCTAATTTTCAGTGATGTTGAACATCTTTTCATATATCTATTGGATATTTGTATGTCTTCTCGGAAGAGGCATATTTTCAGGTCCTTTGCCCACTTTTTGTCTGGGTTATTTGATAATATCCTTCTATGTGCAAAAAAATTTAATTTTCATGAAGTCAAATTACCTTTTTTGTTTTGTTTTGTTGCTGATACTTTTGGTGTCATATCTAACAATACATTGCCAAATTCCAGGTCATGAAGATTTACTCCTATGTTTTTTTTTAATAAGGGTTTTATGGTTTTAGATTTTATATTTAGGTAATTGATCCAATTTGAATTAGTTTTTTGTAAATCACATGAGGTAGTGGTCCAACTTCATTCTTTTGCATATGGATATCCAGTTGTCCCAGGACTGTTTTTTGAAGAGACTATTCTTTCCCAATTTGACACCCATGTCAAATATCAGTTCACCATAGATGTATGGATTTATTTCTGGACTCTCAATTTTGTTCCAGTGACTACTTGTTCCAATTTTAGTATATGTGCTGCCGAAGCGAACACTAGTGAATACTTGTTTATCCTTATGCCAGTACCACAGTTTTGATAACTGTAGCTTTATAGTAAGTTTTCAAATTGGGAAGTGTGAGTACTATAATTTTTTTTTGTTTTGTTTTAGGTTATTTTGGCTATTTGGGACCCCTTGCAATTCCATATGAATTTGGGGATCAGCTTTTCCATTTTGCTCTAAAAGCTGTTTGAATCAATTAATCATTTATTTTAAAAAATTAAGTATATTTGTTTAGAATATTATATTAGTTTCAGGTGTACAATATAGTGATTTGACATTTATATACCTTACAATGTGATCACCACACTAATTCTAGTAATCATCTGTCACTGTGAAAACTTCTCACAACATTATTGACTATATTCTACTTCACCATTTTCACCAACCCCCAATACACCCCTGTCTTCTGACCATGGTCCCAATTTTGATAAGGTTTTCATTGAATATATAGATTTCTTTGGGTGGGATTGGCATTTGAATATTGTTGAGTCTTACAATAAAGGAACACAAGATGTCTTTTCATTTATTTAGATGTTCTTAAATTTATTGAATCATTTTTTCTAGTTTTTTGTATGCATGTCTTTCACTTATTTGGTTAAACTTACTCTCAAGTACTTTATTCTTTTGGGTGATATTGTAAATGAAATTGTTTTATTAGTTTTCTTTTTAGATTGGTCTTTGTGATTGTACAGAAACAAAATTTACTTTTCCATGTTGATCTTGTACACTAAGATATTGTTGAACTTGTTTATTAGCTTTAGGATTTTATTTGTGGATTCTTTAAGACTTTCTATATATAGATGATCATGTCATTTGAAACAGATATAATTTTACTTTTTCTTTTTTAAAATTTGGATTCTTTTTATTTATTTTCCTTACCTAATTACTCTGCCTAAGACTGCCAGTGCTCTGTTGAATGGTAGTGGTGATAGTGGGCATCATCCCTGTTTTGTTCTTGATATTGAAGGAAATATTTTCAGTATTTCACCTTTGAGTACTCAGTTAGCTGTGGGTTTTTCATAAATACTTATTATGTTAAAAATTCCTTTCTATTTCTAATTTTTGAATGTTTTTATCATGAAGGAGTGATGGATTTTGCCAAATCTTTTTCTGTATCAATTATGAGGATCACATGTTTATTTTCCCTTGTTCTATTATTGCAGCACTTTACATTGATTGATTTTCTTATGTCAAACCACTCTTGCATTTCAGGAATAAATTTAACTGGACCACAGTGTATAATCCTTTCAGTAGGCTATTGGATCTCGTTTGATAGCATTTTATTGAGATTTTTTTGCATCTGTTTTTTAAAAATATGTTTATATTGATTTCAGAGAGTAGAAGAGGGGAATAGAAACATCCTTGATGAGAGAGAATCATTGATCAGCTACCTCCTGCATGACCCCTACTGGGGATCAAGCCTGCAACTCAGGCATGTGCCCTAAGCAGGAACTGAACTGTGACCTCCTGGTTCACAGGTCAACCCTCAACCATTGAGACACACCGGCTGGACTGCATCCATTTTTATACAAGACTAGGGGCCCAGTGCACAAATTCATGCACCTTGAAAGGAACTGTGGGCTGTGAGGCTGTGGCAAGCACAGGGGCAGGTTTCAGCCCATCCTCCACGCCCCCATGACCCCTCCCACTGTGGCCCCTGGTCCCCTCCCTACCGACAGCCATGCTCCCGCCACTGCGGCTCCCATGATCTAATGCCCCACTCACTTGCTCCCACTGACACCGTGGAGTGATTGGGGCTGGCTCCAGCAGTGGGCGTGAGAGGGGCCAGCACCCTCAGTGGGTGCCAGTGGCAGCTGCTGCCCCAATTACCCCTCAGGAGCAGGGGGAGGTGGAGAAGCTCTCAAGGGTGATCAGGGCTGGCAGCTAGCTTTGCATTTAGTTTGCTCTTCTTTTTCTAGTTTTCCGACTGTGCAAAGTTAGGTTATTGATTTGAAATCTTTTCCCATTTTTAATGTAGGCATTTACTGCTATAAATTTCCCTATGACCATTCCCTTTTCTGCATCCCATAAGTTTTGGTATGTTGTGTTTTCATTTTAATCCTTGTGTAAGCACTTTCTAATTTTCTTTGTGATTTGTTCTTTGACCTATGGATTGTTTAGGAGTGTATTATTTACTTTCCACATATTTGTGATTTTCAGGTTTTTCTTTTTTTTATTGATTTCTAGCTTTATTCCATTGTGATTAGGGAAGATACTTTGTATGATTTCTGTCTTTTTATATTTATTGAGACTGTTTTTTGCTGACTAACCTATGTTATGTCTTGTAGAATGTTCAATGTGCACTTGAGAAGTATGTATATTCTGCTTGTGAATGGAGTGTTCTATTTATGTCTTTAAGGTTTATGTTGTTGTTCAAGACATGTATTTCTTTATTAATCTTTGCTATAGGTCAGCGGTTCTCAACCTGTGGGTCGCGACCCCTTTGGGGGCCGAACGACGCTTTCACAGGGGTCGCCTAAATACATCCTGCATATCAGATATTTACATTACGATTCATAACAGTAGCAAAATTACAGTTATGAAGTAGCAACGAAAATAATTTTATGTTTGGGGGTCACCACAACATGAAGAACTGTATTAAAGGGTCATGGCATTAAGGAAGGTTGAGAACCACTGCACTAGATGTTCAATCTGTATTGAAAGTTGGTTATTAAATTCTCCAACTGTTGTACAACTGTTTAATTATCTCATCAATTCTGCCAATACTTTCTTCACATATTTGGGGATTTGTTGTTTGGCATGTATGTTTATAATTGTTGTAAATTACTAGTATTCATGGATTTATCCTTTTATACATCCCTTCTTTGTACCTTATAATAGCTTTTGCCTTAAAGTGTAGTTTGTCAAATATTATTACAAACACCTACTGCAGCACTCTTTTGGTCATTATTTGCATGGAATATCTTTTTTCTTCCTGTACCTTTCAACCTATTTATATCTTTGGATTAAAGTGAATCTCTTGCAGAGAGCATATAATTGGATTCATGATTTCTTATCTTTTCTGCTAATCTCTGCTTTTGATTAGAGTATTTAATCTATGTGCATTTAAAATAATTACTTATAAAAATGAATTCTGCCATTTAGCTCTTTAAGAATTTTATTTTACATTTTTTGCCCTTCATTTCTGTATTAATCTCTCCTTTTTTTCTTTAATTTATTTTTTTGTATTGTACCATATTAATTCCATTTTCATTTCTTTTTATGTATTTCTTTTAGATATATTTCCTTAGTGGTTACCATGGGGATTAAAATTGATGTTTGTAAAATTTAGAAAATGTATAATAATGTGATTTAAATTAATATATTGTTCTCACAAGTTACATATTTATACATTGTGTGGTATTTAAGATATAAATTTTATAATTATGTTTTTATGAATTTGTCTTTTAAATTATGTAGGAAATGACGTGTAACAATATAAAAGTACAATATACTGGAGGTTATATGTACCTATATAACTATCTTTATCAGAGGTGTTTATGTCTTCATAAGGCTCTGAGTTATTGTCCAGTGTCCTTTCCTTCCTGTCTGAAGAAATATAATTACTATTTCTCATAAAGCAGGTCTACTGGTAATGAGTACTCTCAGATTTTGTTTATCTAAGCCTATCTTAATTTTCCCTTCATGTTTGAAGGATGGTTTTTGTCAGGTGCAGAATTCTTGGTTTCCAGGGTTTTTTTAATTTTTATTTATTTTTTTATTTTAATTTTCAGTACCTAAACTTGTAATCCCACTGCCTCCTGACCTCCATGGTTTCTGATGAGACATCGGCTGTTTATTTAAAATCCATTCTTTATGTTCAATTGCTTTTTTCTTGAAGTTTTACAGATTCTCTCTCTGTCTTTGACCAGGAATTAAAGCGTGCCCTCCTTGTTCACAGCTCCATGCTCAACCACTGAGCAACACCAGCTGGGCTGCATCTATTTTTATAGAGGATTAGAGGCCTGGTGCACAAATCCATGCACGAGTGGGGCCCCTCAGTCTGGCCTGCAAGATCGGGTTGAAGCCAGCTCTCTGACATCCCCCAAGGTGTCCCGGATTGCAAGAGGGTGCAGGCCAGGCTGAGGGACCCACAGGTGCATGATTGGGGCCAGGGAGGGACATGGGAGGTTGGCCAGCTGGGAAAGGACCACGGGAGGGCTCCAGGGCATGTCTGGCCCATCTCACCGAGTCCCAATTGGCTCACCTACCGGTTGGAGGGTCTGCCCCCTGGTGGTCAGTGCACATCATAGCGACTGGTCGACCAGTCGACTATCTGCCCTCGGGAGGTCAGTGCACATAATAGCGAGTGGTTGAGTGACCTTAGTATATCATTAGCATACTACACTTTGATTGGTGGAACGGCCAACCAGACAACTGGATACTTAGCATATTAGGCTTTTATTATATAGAATTCCTACAGTACAGTCATAGAATTTATTTTTCCACTTACTTATTTACATTAATTAATTAACTTTAAAATTGATTTTTGCATGTTATTTATGCTATGAGCTTGGTGAACACACATTAGTTCTAGGAGATATTTTATAGATTCCTTGGGATTTTTTTATATAAAAATTATGAGATCTGTGAATTAAGACCTTTTTATTTCTTTTTTTCCATATGTATAATTTATATTTCCTTTTCTTTTCTAAGTACTCTTAAGGAAGAAAATTTCAATCAAGAACATGCATGAAGCATCAAGGGATCAGTAGAAAGGTATAAGTCAATAGACATTGGTCTGCCCATGACAAAGATCTAATTGATCTGATTGCATGATTCATGAATCATGCAGCATCCCATCTAGCATGATGCAATATGGAAAATTTTTACAAGCAGGAGCTGGGTGGCCAAGAAAATTATTAGCAAAATAAAAAATATTGTTTTAGGCAAGGTTACCTTCTTTTAGGTACTTCAGGGGTCTGATTAGGAAGATCACCTTAGCTTTCTTTTGGAAGAATGGAGAGTGCCCATGTGACATATTACCTCATTGGTGGTTACCAGAAAATTTCAGACTGACTGATTAAGATTGTACTAGTATTCCTGAAGAAGGTTGAAGCTGCAATTAGGTTAGATATTAAGTTTAAGTTTAGTGTCATGGGCTATAGCACAAGTGACTCCATTTTGGACTTGTGGTTTTATCTTTAACTAGAGGCCTGGTACACAAAAATTTGTGCACTTAGGGGGCCCCTCAGCCCAGCCTATGTCCTCCTGCAGTCCGGGACCCCTCGGAGGATGTCCACCTGCTGGCTTAGGCCCGCTCCCTGGGAGATCAGGCCCAAGCTGGCAGTCAGGCATCCCTCTGGCAGCCTGGCAGCCCTCGGAGGATGTCCATTTGCCAGAGGGAGCAGGCCTAAGCTGCAGTTGGACATCCTCTTTTATTATATAGGATAATTCCCCCCTTTTTATCACATTCTCTGATTGAGAGATATGATTAAAATTTAAGGCATTGGCACTCCTGTCAGCTACCACTCTGTAGTTCTCGTAGCTTTCATTGGCCCTCCTTTTGATATTCACAGGTCAAGATGCTCTTGCTTAATCCCAGTGTTACTATCAGATCACAACTTCAGTTAAACAATCTTTAAGTGGGTCAATCTCTTCATTCCCCTTCTGACATTCCAATATAAGTGAGATTATTTGCCTGGTGGTTAGTGGCTATGAACACACATTAAAGCTTTTGAGAATATAATGAGCCAGGGAGATTATTTATAACTATAAACAGCATAATTCTCAATGTTTGGAATGTACTTCAGAACCATAATCCCTAAGACCAAAACTAATCAAAGAAAGACCCTGTTAAAGGAGTCACCCTTTAAAACCAAGTGGTTTGCTCAATAATGTTATGTAACTGAGTTTCAACTTCAGAAATGTTAATCCAGGTACAGCAGGTGGTGTTGGCCACAGCACATACACCTTAGCTAAAAGATAATCAAGGACTATTCTATTGTCAAGAACAACTTTGGCTAGAGAACCTAAGGATTTTTATTGAGTAGGTATTGTATTATTAACAGAGGATTCTGTAATATTTTAAAGAGTTTAGGAGAGGTTCCTGATGATCGCCTTATTTGTATTTACTTCTAACCGGGTAAGAATCTATGTGCTAAGGAAGCAAATTCTAAATCATGAAAAATCTTCTGGTCCTTTTTAACTTGAAAATGTAAATTCAGGGGAGTCAACCAATGAAATACCTGCACTTTCTTTGTGAACAGTTAGTACAGTTGGATAACCAAGAGGCTTTTTCTGGTTATGCACCATACAAATAGGCATTCATAGGCCCAATAATGATAATCATCACAGACAAAGATAAATTCTTTTGGGCATAAACTACTTCTGTTAAGGTGGCACTGTTAATGGACAAATGGGATTTTTTAAATAGATTTTTATTGATTTCAGAGAGAGGAAGAGGTGAGAGGGAGAGAGAGAGAGAAATGTTAATATCTCTGCAGGCCCCCTACTGGGGATCGAGCCCCAAACCAGGGCATGTGCCCTGACCTGGAATGGAACCATGACCTCCTGCTTTATAGGTTGATGCTCAACCAATGAGCAACACTGGCCAGGCCAGATGGGAGTTTTTGATTACAAATAATTAGTCTGAAAATTTACCCCCTCCCCTTAGCAATGGCCTGGGAGATACAGATGTTGGCTTTATTTTTCTAGGCCAATGCCAGAAAAAAGAAAGAAAAGAAGGAAGGTTTTTATGTTTAGATAAAGTATGAAATCTTTATGCATCATCTTAGGTGGAAGCAGTACACATCAAAGTCAGCTACTTCTCTTCCTCATCAATCTGATTTATAGATCTCCATGGGATCAGATATTAGGCAAAGCCTTCTTTAACTTTGAGCACTGTATCCAAGGCTCGATGCTTTCTAGTTTTGTAGCAGTGTCAGTGATCAGGAGTACTTGATAAGGTCTTTTCCAATGGACCTTAAGTACTGTCTTTCCCTGATGATGCTTCCAGAATACCCAGTCAGCACGCTCTTGGTTGTGACCAACAGGATCCTTTGAATTGGGATCTAGAAAAGTTTCTTTAAGTTGAGTATAAGAAATTAAAGACTTAAGGTAGCTGGCCATTCTAGCATGAGCGAACAAGGTATTAACAGAAGGCTGCATACCAATAAACATTGGTTTATCTGTAACAATCTTGTGTGAGGTGAGTTTGTTTTCCAAAGGGGGTACTGTGAACAGACTATAGATAATACCTTATGCCAGGCGGAGTCAGTAGTTTTAGAAACTTTAGAGATTCAAGATTGAGGATCCCATTAATTCTCCCACCCTTGCCTGATGATTGAAGATCATAAAGACAATGATGATTCCAAAAAGTTTACAAGGTTTCTATTAAAGCTCATATGATTTTTCCAGTGAAGTGGTTGCCTTGATCACTGGAGATTGTGGAAAGTATACCTTGAGTGGGAAACTTATTTTCTAATAATTTCTTTGCCTCTGTGAGGGCATCAGCCTTGTGGCAGGGGAAGGCTTCAACCCATGTGGAAAACATACATACAATAACAAGAGCATATTGATAACTCATACTAAGGGGCAGTTGAATGAAGTCCAGCCACAGTTGTTCAAAATGTCCAGATGTATGAGACCTGAGGCCTTTGGAAACAAAAATAGTTTTTTCAGGATTATGTACCTGGCAGGTCAGACATTGCTGGTAGACAGTTTTTGTAATTTTATAGAAGTCTCCCCACCAATATCAATTCATCATTTGAGTCATCTTAAATGAACTACAGTGGGTGAAGGAATGCAAAAACAAAAAATGAGCTTTGCCAGGAGCTTGAGAGAATGAAGCAACCATGTTGGGTTTCCCATAGACTCAACTGTTCATTTAATTTACAGCAATTGTGTACCCTTAATTTCTCTGATTCAGAAATTAACACATTGTCATGCTAAAAGGACATCAGGAAGGCAAAGTCTGGCAATGAGGAATCTTTTTTTTTTTCTTTTTTTTTTTTTTTGGCAGAAGCAAGATTAAGCTCATTCACATGTCCTACAATTGTTACAGATTCTGTTGCTGCTGCCTTTGCATGAAAGTCAGCTAGAGCATTTCCCTCATAATCAAATTTAGTTCTTTTAGCGGGAGCTTCAGTTTTGATGACAGCAATTTCAGAAGGTAAGATAATTGCAGTAAGAAGACTTTACATGTTGCCTATTTTTTATTGAGGTCCCAGAGGACTTAAGAAACCAACTTCTCCCCATAATATTCCAGAATCATGGACCACCCCAAAGATAAAACTGCTATCAGTATCAATATTTAATTTGTTCTTTGGGTAACTGGCATGCTATTGTAAGAGAGAGAAGCTTTGCTTGTTGAGCTGATTTAGCTTGTTGAAGTTTTTTTCTCTAAATATATAAGTCATATTGGGTATTAATAACAAAACCAGCATGTAAATTCCCTATTCCATTTCTACAGTATGACCCATCAACAAGCAAGATTAAATCAGACTTAGTTGAAAGTGTGTCTTGTAAATCAGGATGTAGTGTTCCAAAATGGGACATTATAACCTCAGTCATGGTGCTAGCGGCTAGCCTTTGGGTAGAGGTAGTAATGTAGCAGGATTAAGGATATCAGCATTTAAGAAGGATCTCATAAGAAGTTAGTCTACTTGCAGACATATGTTGACTAAATTCAGAGTTAAGATGATTTTGGACAGATTGTGGAGTTTGCAAATTTCCCAGGGTTAAATTGGCTGAGGTGTCCACTAACTTTGCAGCTGCAGTTATAGCCTTAAAACACCTGGGATAGGCACAACCAAATGAATCAAGTTGTATGCTACCATAGGTAACAACCATGTTTATTACCATGGTTGTTCTTCTATGAGCATTCCCAGGGCATGGATATTCCCTTCCTGCACAAATGGAGTAAAAGGTTTTGAATAATTAGGCAGCCCTAAGATGGGTGGTTCTTGCAGTGATTGTTTTGTTTTTTATTGTTTAAAGTATTACAAATAGTAGTATATATGTCTTCTTTTTCCCCCATTGACCTCCCCTCGGCCTCCCCTACCCCCCTGGCACATGCCTTCACCGCCCAAAGTGTCTGTGTCCATTGGTTATCCTTATATGCATGCATACAAGTCCTTCAGTTGATCTCTTACACCCCCAACCCTCCTCTGCCTTCCCACTGTAGTTTGACAGTCTGTTAGATGCTTCTTTGTCTCTGTATCTATTTTTGTTCTCAGTTTATGATGTTCCTTATATTCCACAAATGAGTGAGATCATGTGGTATTTA
>NW_006299708.1:112943-116125 GCF_000327345.1 Myotis davidii
GCTTCATTTAATTTTTGAACATGCTCATTTTTTGGACAAAGAATTGCACGTTTAGATATATTTTTAATATTATCTATAGATATAGTATTTCCAAAGGTAGCTTCAATAATAGATCCATTACAAATCATTTCACAGGGGATTTTAATAATATCCATTCCTAAATGAAAACTGCTATCAAGTTTTCCATCTCCAAGTTTTACTAACCATTCACTATAAGCAGAATCCTCTGATCTCATATTTGTTGTAAGAGACAACATTCTGAAACATCCCCAAACATTGCAGTACTTTAAACTCATTTGTACTATGGCCAATCACATAGCATGCATATAAAACTGAGACATTGTCGAAAATCCCCTCCAAGGAGGACTTTCCCACGAAATACAACATTCAGACTCATAATTTTTCTTAGTAATCTGTCTATGGAATTTATAGCATGACTGGATGCCATGGTGCATTCATCAATGAGAAGTTGGGCCTTTTTAATAGTTTTAGCAACTTCACTCTTTATATTGAGTCTAGAAATTTAAGTGTCATTTAATGGAATCGGTAATTTATATTGGGAATGACGGTGCTTCCACCGAGAAGTAAATTTGCAGCAATTTCTGTAGACACTGTGGGTAAAACAGTACCACCACGACCTCTAATATAATGTATTACTTTATACAGATATGCAGGTGAATAGGATTCCTAGCTGGCAGGCCCCTGAGAGCAAGCTGGCCACCTGTCGATTCCGTGAGGAATGGGGCTCCCTCCTCCCTCCTGTCAGAGTCTGGTTTGAAGGCTGGCCACGCCCCCTGTTGGGCCAGACCCAGAGTTCTACCACGCTGTGGCATCTGCCTCAGCAACCCAGGACTGACTGCTGCTGGGCTCTCCTGGCACTCTGAGGTTGGGTTCTTCCCTCAGGCCTCACAGAAAACAGCTTGGGGAGGGCGCAGCCCTTAGCAAGGCAACCCAGAACTCAGTACTTCCACGCTCCACTCTGAGGGGAGGTTCCTGCCTGGAACCTTGCCCTGAGGACAGGTTCCTGCCTGAAACCTTGCCCTCTGGGAAACAGCTGGGGGAAGGCACAGCCGTTTCCAAGACGACCCCTGCAGGACTGACTTCCTTCCAGTTGGTCAAGCTTTGGGATGTGATGCAACACCCAGGTTTTTTATATAAGTAGGTAGTCCCATTTGTTTATTTTCTCCTTAGTTTACATTGCTCTAGGACTTGTATCAGTAAAGATATTGCTATGACAAATGTCTGCTATTTTGCTGTATATGGCTTCTTCTAAGATTTTTATGATTTCCTGTCTTACATTTAAGTCCTTTATCTGGTTAAAAAAAAATTATGTTTAAGTCCCTTATCCATTCTGAGTTTATTTTTGTGTATGGTGTAAGTTGGTGGTCTAGTTTCATTTTTTTTTGTATGTATCTGTCCAATTTTCCCAACACCATTTATTGAAGAGACTGTCTTGACTCCATTGTATGCTCTTGCCTCCTTTGTCAAATATTAATTGAGCATAATGACTTGGGTCAATTTCTTGGTTCTCTGTTCTATTCCACTGGGCTATATGTCTATTCTTGTGCCAATACCATGCAGTTTTCAGAATAGTGGCTTTGTAGTATAGCTTGATATCTGATATTGTGATCCCTCCAATTTTGTTCTTCTTTCTCAAGATTGCTGAAGCTATTTGGGGTCTTTTTTTATTCCAGATGAATTTGTGGAGAGTTTGTTCTAGGTCTTTGAAGTATGCTGTTGGTATTTTAGTGGGGTTTTCATTGAATTTATAGATTGCTTTGGGTAGTATGGACATTTTAATGATGTTGATTCTACCAATCTATGAACATGGTATATTTTTCCATTTGTTTATGTCTTCCTCTATCTCTTTTTACAGCATCCTGTAATTTGCTGAGTACAGGTTCTTTACCTACTTTGTTAAACTTACTCCTAGGTATCTTAATTTTTTTTGTTGCAATGATAAATGGGATTGTTTTTTTGTTTGTTTGTTTCTCTTTCTGTGAGAAACAAAGTTCATTATTTATGTATAAAAAAGCCATAGACTTTTGGGTGTTAATTTTGTTACATTGGGTCCTCTCTCTTTGCTTCTTGGTGAGCCTGGGTGTTAATCCTGCTACATTGCTGAATTCATTTATTAAATCTAATAGTTTTTTGATGGAGTCCTTAGGGTTTTCTATGTACAATATCGTGCCATCTGTTAGTAATGACAATTTTATTTCTTTTCCAATTTGGATGTCTTTTATTTCTTCTTCTTGTCTGATCATTGCGGCTAATACCTCCAGTACTATGTTGAACAGAAGTGGTGAGAGTGGACATTCCTGTCTTTTTCCTATTCTTAGGGGAAATGGCTTTAAGTTTTGTCCATTGAGTATGATGTTGGCTGAAGGTTTGTCATATATAGCTTTTATTACGTTGAGGCATGATCCCTCTATTCCCACCTTGCTGATAGTTTTTATCAAGAAAGAGTGCTGTATTTTGTCAAGTGCTTTTTCTGTATCCATGGACATGATTATATGGTTTTTATCTCTCAATATGTTTATGTGATGTATCATATTTATTGACTTGCAGATATTATACCATCCTTGTATCCCCAGAATAAATCCCACTTGGTCATTGTGTATGATCTTTCTAATGTAATGCTAGGTTCGATTTGCTAGAATTTTATTGAGAATTTTGGCGTTTATGTTCATGAAGGATATTGGCCTGTAATTCTCTTTCTTTGTATTGTCTTTATCTGATTTTCGGAATAAGGTAATGATGGCTTCGTAGAAAGAGCTTGGAAGTGTTCCTTCCTCTTGAATTTTTTGGTATAGTCTGAGGAAGATAAGTTTTAGTTCTTCTTTGAATGTTTGATAAAACTCCCCTGTGAAGCCATCTGGTCCAGGATTTTTGTATGTTGGAAGTTTTTTGATTACTGCTTCAATTTCCTTCATAGTTACCGGCCTATTTAGATTTTTTGATCCTTCCTGGTTGAGTTTTGGAAGGTCATATTTTTCTAGGAATATGTCCATTTCTTCGAGGTTGACAGGGTTGTTGGAATACTAGAGTTGCTCATAGTATTTTTTTTAATGATTCTTCATATTTCTGTGGGGTCTATTGTTATTTTGCCTCTTTCATTTCTGATTTTGTTTATTGGGTCCTATCTCTTGGCTTCTTGGTGATCCTGGATAGAGGTTCATCAA
>NW_006299708.1:116811-123061 GCF_000327345.1 Myotis davidii
GTCCCTTGTTCTGAGGTGGGTCTCTTGTAGACAGCATATATATGGGTCATGTTTTCTTATCCATTCAGTCACTCAATGTCTTTTGATTGGAGCATTTAAACCATTTGCATTTAATGTTATTATTGATAGGTACTTGTTTGTAGCCATTTCTATTCTTTATGCCTGTGTTCCTTCCTCCCTTTCCATTCTTTTTACAGCATTCCCTTTAGCATATATTGTATTGCTGGCTTGGTAGTGATAAACTCCTTTAGTCTTTTTTTTTTTTTTGTCTGCGAAGCTCCTGATTTCCCCTTCAATTTTTAATGATAGCCTATTAGTGAATATCAAATTAAAGAATAAAAGGAGCTCTCTTAGCAAATACTAGAGGGATAATATAAAAACAAGTAAATGAGACACTCTCAAATTAAGAAGCCTTTCTGATGACACTTATGCAAACTGGCAGCCTGAGATTTTCTCATTGGGTCTATAAATAAGACTCAAATATCTCAGCAAACCCCAAATGCTTATCAGATTGGTGTTTCCTAATAACACCTATCAGTGATTACATGAAGTTTTCAGACAAGAACTAAGAGAAGAGTCATAACCCAAATGCCTGTCACAAACGTACAACATAGGGAAATCCTAAACAAAGTCAGTAACACTGCTGCTTTGCAGGGACTCTCATATACAGTAATTTTCAAACATTGTGGCAAGACACCAATGCTCATTTAGCTAATTAGACAACACAAAAAACATTTATTTCAAATTTCAAGGGGTAAAAAATATTAAGATATGGATGTTTTATGCATGCTCGGGGCCACCTTAAAAATACTCCATTCAGTGACATCATAACACAAATTTGCATCAGTGAAAAGAAACTGGCATATTCCATCTCTTACCATTCAACTTGTCAGATGTTTAAGGACAAAACAGAACATTTCACTAGTTTTAATTTTTAAATATGATTATCACACTGGGAAAATGAAATAAACACAGTAAAACAAACTGTACAAAGGCAAAGTAGAATAACAAAAAACATTTTACTAAAGCATAAGATTTACAAAATTTTCCAGATAAGTCATAAAAAATGGTCACAAGCTTTTCTTGAAGTGGGGATTCTACATTTGACAGAAAAATCACAATATTATTTGTGAGGGTCATGGTGTTTGTTTAATGTTCCCATTTTGGTTCAAACAATCAAGCTTGTTCACTTACAGCATCTAAATAAAGTTAGACTTGGCTGAGAGCATATTCGAAAGAACTGGCTAGCTGCTTTTAACCAATGCAATTAGATCACCATAAAAAGGGGGAAAGGATCCCATAAAATAAAAATTAAACTACTTACCCCCTCAAAAAAAAACAAAAAAAAACACCTGTACCCCTGCAGCTAACCCTGACAACTACCTTCATTCACAGTGCTTTATAGTTAAACCATGATGGGGGGAAATGAATAAAAGCAGAGAGGGGTCACTGCTTTTAAATGTTTCACAACAGTCCAGATGGTACTTTTAGCCTCTGCTCATCCTATCTAATAAAGAGGAAATATGCAAATTGACCATCATGCCACAACAAGATGGCTGCACCCACAATGGTGGCAGGGATTCTGTAACACAACATGGCTTCACCCACAGCAGAGGCAGGAATCCCATAACATAAGATGGCTGCACCCACACCAGAGGGAGAGATTCTGTAATACAAGATGGCTGTTCCCACTGTGGAGGCCAAGTTCCCATTATGAGCCTTAACAAGCAATCAGCAGGGACCTGAGGCTGTGCACCCCCGCTTGATGGGGCTTGACAGGGGACCTCAGGCCACATACATCTCACCCCGGTGCCAGGCCAGGGGACCTCAGGCCCTGTTACCCACCCTGGTGCTGGACCCTGGGACCTGGGGTTGCTCCCCCTGCCCAGTGGGGCTTGACAGGGGACCTCCAGGTGCAACCCCCATTTGGGGGGACTGACAAGGGACCTCAGGATGTGCCCCTAACCCACAGGGCTTGATAGAGGACATCAGCCCATGCCCCCCCTCCCCAGTGCTGGGCTGGGGGACCTGAGGCCACACCCCCTGCCCGGCAGGGCTTGACGGGGACCTCAAGGCATGCCCCCTGCCCCAGCCTGGGCTGGGGGACCTCAGGCCATGCATTCTGCCCCGGTGCTAGGCCAGGGGACCTGAGGCTGCGCTCCTCACCTGGTGGGACCTGACAGGGGACCTCAGGCAATGCCCCCTGGCCCAGGCCAGAGGACCTCAAAGCATGCCCCCAGGCCTGGGCCAGGGGACCTCAGGCTGTGCCCCCAGCCCTGGCAATGGGCGAGGTGACCTGAGTCCGTGTCCCCCACCTGGCGGGGCTTGATAGGGGTAGGACCAGCTGGGTCTGGATTTAGCCCAATGGGGGTGGGGCCAGAAGGTTCTGGGTCTCACATGACTTCAAGGTACACATGGGTAGGTGGGGACTTGACTCTGGTTCCCATGGCGCACCCCAGACTCTGACAGGAGGAAGATTTTCATATACATTTTACTAATTTTCTTTCATCTCTGACACTTCTACTATAGAGAAAGGGTAAATGGCAATATTAAAATATTTCCTCTAATTAATTCCCTTTTAAAGTGCACGAATTTTGTGCACTGGATCACTAGTGCTTTATAACAGTGAATCAGGACAAGACATAGATTTGCTAATGTGCATTTAACCACCAAAGGACTGAAGATTTCTGGGCTTTTATTCTGTAATGTTTCTAAGACTGTGTCCATTAAATGCAAACAAAAAAGGAAGAAGTCTTGGCAGAACAGGAGAAGTGATGCACACCTGATGATGAGATCGATTTAAATATTATTCATGGCATATAGCCTAGTCCATGCTCTAGCTGTTTCTATGGCTTGGGCTTCATTGGTCTTCCCTTGTTCTGATACATCATTTGCTAATGGGTCATCTGGATTGGGAGCACTTAACAAAGCCTGGATTGATGGCAGAACTGTGTGAATCTGCAGTGCTGGGGACCACTTATCTTTGAAAACATATCTAAACATACTCTTCCCAACTTGTCTACATTATGATGATAAATTTTGATTATGAAATGTACTTATGGTGCTGCCATTGGGTATTATTCTGGAAGGAATAGTTCAAGTTTAAAAGTCCTTCCCTAAAAGATAGAATCCTGGGGGCCAGCAATGACCACATGAAAATAACAGGCGTCGTTCTCATCTGGTTCTGCTTTAATGCCAGGAACTGGTTCTGCCAGCAAATGCTGGGTTTCCTTAATAATACTGTGTGGCAGCCCGGCCATCTTGTCAGATCCCAAGTTTGGCCTCCTGTTTAGTCTCTGACTCCGCTCACCTCAGGCACAAGTCTGCAGTGATTGTTTTAGTCTAGTGGTTCTCAACCTTCGAGCCCTTTAAATACAGTTCCTCATGTTGTGACCCCCAACCATAAAATTATTTTTGCTGCTACTTCATAACTGTAATCTTGCTACTGTTATGAATCATAATGTAAATATCTGATATGCAGGATGGTCTTAGGCGACCCCTGTGAAAGGGTCGTTTGACCCCCAAAGGAGTCGCGACCCACAGGTTGAGAACCACTGTTTTAGTCATATAAGAGCCTGATCATGTTTTATCTTCTCAGGGATGTGGTTCAGGGACTGAAATTTTATTGAGCAGGGAAGCTAATAAAGAAAATTAGGAACCTATAGTCTGCAATAACCAGCCAAGCTTAGAAATCTACAAAGCTGTCACTTGTGTGTTTAGGAAATTCCTGGATTACCTTAATTCTTTTTGGAGACAGCTGAATTCCTTCCGAGATTATATCATGTCCTAGGTAATGAACAGTATCTAAAGATAATTGTAATTTTTCCTTAGAGATTTGTTTCCTTTTTCAGATATCTGTTGCAGTCAATAAGTGGAATCTTCTATGAACACCTCTTAGGTAACTGAGCATAGCAAGAGGTCATCTACATATTGTAAAAAGGTTGATTTCCCCTGGGGAACTGGAGGATGCTTAAATCTTGGTGAAGCACTTGGGAGAAATAAGAAGGGCCCTCAGGGAACCTTTGCATAACTGCCCAGGCATACTGTCAATTGTTAATGTAGCTAATAATAGGAGTGACATATGTTTAGTTCTCTGCATCTCCAAGCTAAAAACTCCATTTAATGTTGTGTTCTAGTTGTTCTTTATATATTGTGGATACCAATCTTTTATTATCCTACATAATAAAAGCCTATTATGCTAAGTGTCCAGTCATCCAGTCGGCCATTCAACCAAAGTGTATATGCTAATGATATGCTAAGGCCGTGCAACTACTCACTATGAAGTGCACTAACCACCAGGAGGCAGAGAGTTGACTGAACAGTTGCTATGATGTGCACTGACCACCAGGGGGCAGATGCTCCGACCAGTAGGTTAGCTTGCTGCTGGGATCCGGCCAATCGGGACTGAGCGAGAGGGGCCGGTCACTCCCTAGAGCCCTCCCACAATCTCTCCCTGGCTGGCCAAACTCCTGCATCCCTCCCTGGCCCTGATCATGCACCAGTGGGGTCTCTCAGCCTGGCCTGTGCCCTGTCACAATACAGGACCCCTCCTTGGATCTTGGAGTGCTGGTTTAGGCACGATCCCACAGGCCAGGCTGAGGGACCCCCACTGGTGCACAAATTTGTTCACTGGGCCTCTAGTCCTATATAATAAAAGT
Source organism: Myotis davidii (assembly GCF_000327345.1). Lineage (NCBI taxonomy): Eukaryota > Metazoa > Chordata > Mammalia > Chiroptera > Vespertilionidae > Myotis > Myotis davidii. The sequence continues at coordinate 121,470 of NW_006299708.1, forward strand.
GTAATATGCTAAGTGTCTGACTGATCAACCATTTGGTTGACTGCTCGACCAGTCATTATTATGTGCACAGACCACCAGGGGACAAACACTCCGACCAGTAGGTTAGCTTGCTGCTGGGGTCTGGTGATCGGGACTGGGTGAGAGGGCTGGACATGCCCTGGAGCCCTCCTATAGTCCTTCCTCTTAGGGACTAAGGGAGGTTAGTCCCTCCCTGGCTGGCACCCATCGACCCCAATCGGGACTGGGTGAGACAACCTGATTGACACCAATCACTAACCAGGCCAAGGGACCCCACCCATGCATGAATTCATGCACCAGGCCTCTAGTATACATATGTTTTGGTAAAGCTTTCTTGCAATCTGTTGGCTGCCTATTCATTTTCTTTTTTTAATTATTAATTTTTTCAATTACAGTTAACAATCTTATTTTGTATTAGTTTCAAGTGTACAGCATAGAGATCAGAAAATGGTGTTTTTAATGAGCAGAAGTTTTTAATTTTAATGAATTCTAACATTATTTTTCATATTTTCTGTATCTGGTCCAACAAATTGTTTCTTATACTAAGGTCACAAAGATAGTTCCAAATTTTTTCTAGGAGCTTTAAAATTTTATCTTTTATATTTAGGGGCATTATTGATCTTGAAATAATTTTTAAATGATGTGAGAGAGGGACTGACATTTTGTTTTAGAAATATGAATATCTTCTTGTTTCATCAAAATTCACTGGAGAGATTTCTTTTCCCAATGAAATTTTCTGGTACTATTTGAATTTACTTGTGTGTGTCTAATTTCGGATTCTCCATTTTGATTCACTGGCCTATTCACTAATTTTACACTGTCTTTGTTGTGGTAGCATTATAATGAGTTAGTCTTAAAATCAAGTAGAGTTAAGTCCTACAAATTCTCTGCTCTTTGTCCATTTCTACAAATTATGGGAAAATTGATAGCAATATTTAGATTCTAATACATACACTATCATATATTTCCATTTAATTAAGAACCTTCTAATTTTTCTAAGCAATATTTTTTTACTTTTTCTGTATAGGAGTTGCACTCTCATTAAGTAATTCATGATTTTAGATGTCATTGTAAATAGTATTATTTAAATTTTAATTTTATAATAATTGATTTAGTATCATTTTGATTTTATATAATTACTATATATACTGTGATATTACAAAATTCACTTATTTAGATTGCATAGTTTTAAAGATGACTTGGAATTTTCTACATTTAACAATCACACCTATCCTATCTAATAAAAGAGAAACATGGTAATTAGCATATGACTGCTACCCTTCCCATTGGCTAATCAGGGCAATATGCAAATTAACTGCCAGCCAAGATGGCGGCCAGCAGCCAGGCAGCTTGAAACTAACATGAGGCTTGCTTGCTTCAGTGAGGGAGGACTCCAACATTCCCCGCCTGCTGCTGCAGGCCTCTGGGACCCTGCAGTTTGAACATTGTAACAAATATAGAAGCTAAACCAAACCCCAGAAACCAGCCTTAGTCCTGGGCTTCAGCCAGCAGGATCGCAACATTGTAAGCAAAGGCCAGAAACCTACTTTCAGCAGTGGAGGCCTAAGAGCTGG
>NW_006299708.1:123893-124562 GCF_000327345.1 Myotis davidii
ACTCGACCGAACAGAAGTCAGTCCTGCTGTCAGTGCTGGGTTGCCCTGGCGAGCCAGCACTGACTGCCACTACTGCGGGCACCGCAACCCAGCACTGACTGCCGAGGGGGCTGTCGATCAGGCACTGAGAGAGGCCTGCAGAGAGAAGCAGGGTCTGATTTGTATCCTCCGTGGCAGCTGTTGATCAACACTTACCTCTCCCTTTCTCTCTGGGCCTGGTCAGCAACTGCACCTCGATTTCTCTCCAGACCTCCACTGGGGCTGCTGATCAGCCCTGCCTCCCTGATCAGGCCTGGAGATAGGCCCAGAGATGCTGACTGGCATAGAAACCAACCAATGAGAACCAAATCTGGGTGAGCCAATGGCTACCTAAGAGGTGGAGCTTTTGATGCTGACGCATAGAAAACTTTCCAATCAGAATAAAATCTGGGTGAAGTGCAGAGAGCCAATGGCTGCCTAGGAGACAGAGCTTTTGACACTGACTGGAATAGAAACCAACCAATCAGAACCAAATCTGGGTGAAGTGCGAGGAGCCAAGGGCTGCCTAGGAGCCAGAGCTTTTGACACTGACTGGCATAGAAACCGACCAATCATAATCTAATCTGGGTGAACTGCGATGGCAGAACCTAAGGTGGGGACTGAGTAGGGGTTTTAAGGGCAACAGTGGTT
>NW_006299708.1:124944-126674 GCF_000327345.1 Myotis davidii
ACGCTGACCACCAGGGGGCAGACCCTCAACGCAGGAGCTGTCCCCTGGTGGTAAGTGCGCTCCCACAGGGGGAGCGCTGCTCAGCCAGAAGCTGGGCTCATGGCTGGTGAGCATAGCAGCAGTGACGGGAGCCTCTCCTGCCTAAGGTGGCAGGTGGATATCCCCCAAGGGGTCCCGGACTGCAAGAGGGGGCAGGCTGGGCGCTGAGGGAACCCTCTCCCTCCAGTGCACAAATTTCGTGCACCAGGCCACTAGTCTATATAATAAAAGCCTAAGTGACCTTTATGGCACAGTGACCAGAACGACCAGTTACTATGATGCACACTGACCACCAGGGGGCAGATGCTCAATGCTCAGGAGCTGCCCCCTGGTTGTCAGTGCGCATTCCCACAAGGGGAACACCACTCAGGCAGAGGCTGGGCTCACAGCTGACGAGCATAGCGGTGGTGGCAGGAGCCTCTCCCGCCTATACAGCAGTGCTAAGGAGCAGCAATCTGAGTGGTAAGGAGCAGCGAGCAGGCAAGTGGTAAGGAGCAAGGGGTCCCAGACTGCAGGAGAGATGTCCGTCTGCTGGCAGGTAGACATCCCCCAAGTGGTCCTGGACTGTGAGATGGCGCAGGCTGGGCTGAGGGGCTCCCCACCCCCAGGGCATGAATTTTATGCACCAGACCTCTAGTCTTCAAATAAAATCATTTTATTTTTCCCTTTCCAATCATTTTACCTTTTTTTTGTTAATTCTCACTAGAGGATATTTTTTCCATTGCTTTTAAGAGAGAGTGGAAGGGAGGGAGGGAGGGACCAAGGGAGGGAGGGAAGAAGAACAACAGAGGGAGAAAGAGGGAGAGAGATTTGAGAGAGACACATTGATCTTGGCTGCCTCCTGCACTTGCCCTGGCTAGGGGGACCTGGGGAGTGAACCTGCCACCCAGATATGTGCCCTTAATCAGGAATCAAATCTGTAAACCCATGGTGTGCTAGCAGACGTTCTAACCACTAAGCAACAACAGTCAGAGCTCATTTTACCTTTTTTCTTATGCAATGACTAGGCACAATGGCAGACTGTTGAATAGGAATGATGAGAGAAAACTTATGTCTGTCCCCAATTATAGGGAGAAAATTCTTCAGTGTTTCATTATTAAGTATAATGAATGCAAATTTTTCAGTGCAAATTATTATGTTGAGGAAATTCCCTTGTACTTTTAGTTTGTAGACCATTTTTTTAAATACTTTTTTATTGATTTCAGAGAGGAAGGGAGAGGGAAACATAGAAACATGAGTGATGAAAGAGAATCATCGCCCCCTACTGGGATTGAGTCAGAAACCCGAGCATGTGCCTTGACTGGGAATGGAACTGTTACCTCCTGGTTCATGGGTGGATGCTCAACCACTGAGCCACACCGACTAGGCTGGTGACCATTTTTACTATGAATGATGTTGAATTTGTCCAATGAACATGTCATTTTACTCCTTTAATCTGTTAATGAATAGTATTTATTTATTTATTTATTTATTTATTTATTTATTACTAGAGGCCCGGTGCACAATAATTTGTGCACTCAGGGGGGAGGGGAGGGTCCCTTAGCCCGGCCTATGCCCTCTCGCAGTCTGGGACCCCTTGGGAGATAACGACCTGATGGCTTAGGCCTGCTCCCAGGTGGCAGAGGGCAGGCCCCATCCCTAGGTGCAGCCCCAGGTTGGGCTCAGAGCATGGCCGATTGGGGCGTTGGGGC
>NW_006299708.1:127119-130543 GCF_000327345.1 Myotis davidii
AGGTTTCTGGGGTTTTGTTTAGCTTCTATATTTGTTACATAGTTGCAGCTCAGAGGCCTGCAGCGGCAGGCGGTGAACGTTGGAGTCCTCCATCACTGAAGCAAGCAAGCCTCATGTTAGTTTCAAGCTGCCTGGCTGCCGACTGCCATCTTGGCTGACAGTAAATTTGCTTATCGCCCTGATTAGCCAATGGGAAGGGTATGGGTCATAGGCCAATTACCATGTTTCTCTTTTATTAGATAGGATTGTTAAGACAATGTTGCATTTTCAAAATTAACCACTACTTGACCAAGGTGCAATATTGTACTTACACACACACACACACACGCACGCACGCACACACACACACAATGTAGTCAGTTTGGTAATGATATATTAAATATTTTCACATCTTTATTCTTGAGGGATGTCTTTTTGTACAGCAGTCCCCCTTAATTTATGAGGGATACATTCCAAGGCCCCTTTGGATGTCTGAAACAGCATATAATACCAAATCCTATACATACTGTATTTTCCAATATATACATATCTATGATAAACTTTATTTTATAAATTAAGCACAATAACAGATTAGAAAAATAATAGAAAAATTATAACAATATACTGTAATAAAATTTATGGGAAACTGGGTCTTTCTCTCTCTAAATATCTCAATATACTGTAGTTACCCTTCTTCTTGTGATGATTTGAGATGATAAAATGACTTGTTAAGTCAAGAACTAGCACCTTTTCACTTAAAGAAAGCACAGTAAGACATTTCTTTGGCATATCCGAATTCCCAGAATCATTACGCTTGCACTTTGGGACCATTATTAAATAAAATAAGGGTTACTTGATTACTTGAACACAAGCACTGCTGTACCTTGACAGTCAATCTGATAACCATGACATCCAATAAGTGATTAATGGACAAGTAGCTGTATAGAGCATGGATATGCTGGGCAAAGAGATGATTTACATCTAGAACTGGACAGAGGGGAATGGCATGAGATTTCATCACTCTACTCAGAATGGCATGTAATTTAAAAATTGCGAGTTGTTTATTTCTTGAATTTCCCATTTAAAAATTGTCCAACTGCAGTTGACCTCAGGTAACTGAAACCATGGAAATCAAAACTACAGATAAGGGAAGGAATACTGCATTATATTTTCTTGTAATTTATTTGCCTAGTTTTTGTATCAATATAATAGAGGCCTTCTAAATGAGTGATTTTCTTCCTACATTGTCTAAAAGTATTTATAGCATTGGTATTATTTTTTTTCACTTAAAAAAGTTTAATATTTTCACTTGAAAGTAAATGATTGCCAATTTAATTATGTTGTTCTTTTTTATAAGACATGTCTGTGTATGAGTATTTATAAATAATCCTATATAATAAAAGGTAATCTGCAAATAGACTGAAGAGCAGAACAACTGAACAACTGGTCGCTATGATGTGCGTTGACCACCAGGGGGGCGTGCGTGGAACATGGCGGGTGTAAGCAGCAGGTGGCAGAGAGTGGAACATGGTGGGCAACGACCATGGTGGGATGGTGGAGCAGGTGAGCAGGGGCACCAGACCAAGGTAGGGTGCCGGTCGCTGTCATCAGTAACCAGCCTCTGGTGGTTACTGAAAATTCTTTCCTCCCACAGGCCACAGTCCCACCCGGTGCTCACACCTGCTGCCATCACTGGCCCCACTCACACCCGCTGCTGGTGTCCAACGTCGGCCCTGATCACTCGGCACTGTCAGTGGGTGCAAGCAGCAACTGCTGGCCCTGATAGACCCTCAGGACTTCTCCACCTCCCCCTGCTCCTGAGGGGCCATTGGGGATGGCAGCTGCCTCATGTACCCACTGCCAGCAATGACCCAGCTCACAGCCACTGCTGGTACCAGAGCCACTGCTTGCACTCACTGCCAACACTGGCCCCGCTCACACCTGAAGCCAATGTCAAAGCTGCTGCTCACATCCACTGCCAGCGTCCAGCACCAGTCCTGATTGCTTGGCACCATCAGCGGGTGCAAGCGGCAGCTGACATCCCTGATTGCCCCTGAGGACTTCACCTCCTTTTGCTCTTGAGAGGCAATCAGGGCAGCAGCTTTTCCTCGCACCCAATGATGGCACTGGCCCCAATCACTCTGCACCATCAGCGGTGCAAGCAGGGCTGTTGCCATCAACCCATGGGAGTGGCAGTGGTGTGAGTAAGGCTGCTGGAAGACAGGGTTACAGGGGCTGCAGCGGGAGGGGACAGGTGGGGGCACAGAGGATGGGCCAAGACCTGCCCCTGTGCCCACCACAGTTTCGCAGCCCACAGTTCCTTTCAAGGTGAACGAATTTGTGCACTGGGCCACTAGTATTATATAATATACTTGTAGCCCGGTGCACAAAATTCATACACATTGAAAGGGAATTAATTAGAGGAACATAATTTGGACTCACTAATATAAATAATATGTGAGTGTGAGGCAGTCCACATTTCTGAAATTCAATAACATGAATTTTAGCTATTACTTTGCCAAATAAATGGACTTTACAGATATCATTTAAAAGAGCATTCAGCTTAAAAACTTAGGCTACCAAGTCAGGTCTGTTTGCAACTTGTTGCCAGTGTTGTAAATTGTTTGCAATATCTGCCCATTTGGGGTTGCATGAATAAATCAGGCTTGCCATACTTCATTACAATTGCCATAGCATCCTGATATCACTGCTGCATATTTCTGGGACTACCCTCAGAAGATGATGGAAGTATTATCATTTTACCAATTGGCACATTGTCCTTTTCAGATCTAGATTTGAGATAATCCATCAAAACACTATATTTTTCAACTCTCAACTTAGATTTGTTTGCTTTGATGAAATTTATCCAGTTGGTCTCCATTTTTTAATATGAATCCACGATAAACTGTTAAGTTATTTTTCCTGCATTTAAAATAGGATTGAATGTGTCCCGCACAGAGCGATGAAATCCATAATACTGCATTTGTGTGAATCATGTCCTTACATTTTGTCTAGTATTATTGTCGATTACACTGTTGTCTCTGAGCCTTAATGCAATATCTGTTCCCCAGCCTTTTTCACCATGTGGAAAAAGAATAGGATATGTCATTGCATCTAATGTAGGAAGCAGGATACTGATTTGTTTCATTTTAGTGGCACTTGGATTATTAGGATCTGGTTTACAGTGAATGAGCAAGTACCTTTCAAAAGGAGGTTCTCCATCTTCGTTTCTGAATATGACAGCAACCTCAGTTACACAGGGAGAATTATATCTGTTACACTCATATTTAATCACCATTGTTATTTCTGTGGGAGCAATACCTTTTGCTGCTGCTTCAGATTGGGTTTCCTTTTCTACCTCATATAGAATTTTGTACAATTTTGTTAATTCACTTATTTCATGCATGAGGTTGTTGATGTTAATCATGAGTCTGAGCAGCCCTGG
>NW_006299708.1:130800-140465 GCF_000327345.1 Myotis davidii
GTCATTCCACCTCAACTATGTTCGAGGATTGCATCCTCATGTACTCCATTTTCGCTGAGAAGGCAGTTCCTACCGGTATTAGTAGTACTTATTGATGACTGTTCTCTAGACATATTCTGTCGTCACCACTGCCTTCTTTCAACTTCAAAGGCACGTTGGTCTTTAGACATTTTCTGTCGATAACGCTGGTGTTTTTTTGGCATCAGAGCGACATTTGTCCAGTAGCTGGTGTTCAGATACATCCTGTCGCAGGCGCCACCTTCTTTCAAGATCAGATGCACGCTGCTCTGCAGACACTTTGTGTCAATAACGCCAGCATCTTTTGGCTGCAAAGCTACGTTGTATCAACAGTTGTTCTTTAGACATAGTCCCACCTCTCTACTGTCCCGGTCTGAGATACAGGTGAATGAGAGTCCTCGCTGTCAGGCCACTGAGAGCTGTCTGCCCAATGGCTGATTCTGGCTGATTCTGTGGGTGTGGGACTTCCTCCTCCCTGCTGTCAGTTTCCACAGCTGTGATGAGGAAGCTAGAGTGAGAGAGGGAGCCTCGCCCTCCAAGCCGCCCTCTCTCTTGCTCTCTCTATGTCCAGCAGTCTCCTGCTCTTCCAAGTTCTCCAAACCTCCCACTCTCCACTGGCAAGGTCCCAGGAGCCCCTATGCTTGGCTATGGCCTCACCTCCCTGGGCCGACGAAAGTCCTGGGAGCCCACGGGAGTGGCTTGGCATGCCTCCCAGGGCTGGCGATGGTCCCTGGAGCCTATGGCCGACATTGCCTCCTGGGGCACTTGACACCTGCATATGCAAATTAACTACCATATTTGTTGGATAATTTGCATAGTCACTTGGATTGGCTGATGGGCGTGGCTTGAGCATACTGGAGGGACAGTTAATTTGCATCTTTCTCTCTTATTATATAGGTTGATATATACTAAATGTACTAAATACACTATTATATTATGTTACTAGAAGCCCAGCTCATGAAATTGTGTAGCCCTGCCCACCCCTCCCCGAGCTGCTGCCACTCGGGTTTATTTTGCTGTGCAGCTGCTGCCGGCCTCACCAGCTCATTTGTGCCTGGAGGTTCCCATTCCTCTCTCCCCATTGTTGAGTGTCTGAGCTGTTGGCTGCTCTGAACCATTTGGTTCTTTCCCTTAGTAACAGCTTTTACCTTCTGCCTCAATTCCTCTCCCAGCTCGCACCCTTCTCCCACAGGCTGCCTCCCCCCTGCTGCAGGCTGCATGTGCCCCTGCCCCTCCCCCCATGGCAGGAGAACCTCCACTCACCACCTGGGGACCCACACCGTGCTCCCCACCCCCGCCTGCCCAGTGCCCATCCCCTGCGCCCTCTTTATTGCGTGGCCCCTGGAGAGCTGGCACCGTCAGTCTCCCTTGAGTCCTGGTTTCCTGCCCCATGGGGCCGGTGCCACGGGACTCCCCCAGTACAACTCCTGGTCAAGTCCCTGTCAGCACCCAACCACCCGCGCGTACCTCACAGTGCACACAGCCTCGCCCACCTGCACACCCCCCCTCTCCACCCACTGAGAGAGCTGTTGCTCATTTGGTTGTGATGCTGTTATGGCATCATGACCTCAGGCCTTTTATGATATATATAAAATTATATAATAAACCATATTATGTACATTAGATACATATATAATAAATATATGTGTGCATGTAAATATATAGATAGATAGATAGATAGATAGATAGATAGATAGATAGATATATGCACACACACACACACAGATACACACATAAATGCACATTCACACTGAGAGGGACAGACAGATTGACAGACTGGTATTAGGTACATTAATACATTAATGCAGTCCAATTTTAACTGTTTAACAAATGTTCAGAGTTTGGGAATATTTTTGTTTTTTTAATAATTTTTGGTATTTTTATATATTTTTCCTAGACTGAGAATGTCACTTTATAATTAAAAATAAAAGAAAAAACCTGAACTGTTTTTGTTCTTGGGAATGAAAAAAAAAGGATTTCTTAAGCTATAACAGGCACATTTGAGAAATCACTATAATACTATATGGTAATTAAAATTCTAGCGATGGTCACATGTGAGATTCCCACACCCCAACACCAAACCATTAAATGATTTCTGAGTAGGTGTAGCATTCCAAGTTCCTATGGAAATTGCCAAATGATTAAGGAGGTGTTTACGCTTTTTGGGAATAAGTCCAAATTATACTTTTTTTCTTTGTCTTTCAAAGGCTTAAAGAAATTGAAAATCTTCACAGCATAATGCATTTTTTTTGTTCCCTTTGATTTAGAGCATGGAAGGCTACCCAATGTCAGGAGACACTGGAATAATTTGGCTTGATTTTCTAAAGTTGGTTGGGAGCAGTAAGGGACATGAGAGAACTACTTAAAAGAATCAGCTAAATCTGGTTAATGTAGCCAATAATAGGATAAAGTAAAAATTTTAGAGCATGTAATCTATTGTGATTGCGCCAGTTTTCCAGGCCAATTAAGAAATAATCTTTATTGCTCAAAGTCTCAAGATATACTGGGAGAAATGCATGGGTACTTCATCAGATACCTATAAAAATAAGTGGGTGACAGTTTAGAGTTGCTATCTAAACTGTTTAACTACTTATTTGACCTTAACAAAGGTATATGACAGCTTATAAGTTTTAGAAGTAACATTGAGAGAACAAAAAGTACAGGAATTTTAAAAAGGTGCATGTAGCCCTAGTCCGTGTGGTTCAGTTGGTTGGAGCATCGTCCTTGTGCACCGGAAGGTTGTGAGTTCAATTCCCAGTCAGGGCACATACCTAGGTTGCCATTTGATCCCCAGTTGAGACCCATAGATGTTGGTAGATCTCTCTCTCTCTCTCTCTCTCTCTCTCTCTCTCTCTCTCTCTCTCTCACACACACACCTTCCTCCCTCTCCTAAAAATGAAAATGAAAAATAAAAGGTGCATGTGTATAGACAGAGATCTAGTATTAGCCCTTTCTTCCAATAAAATTGTGGAAAGAAAGCTATATAATCCTTAGAAGTCTATTTATTTAGGCTGTTTCATATCAACTATGAGGGGTGAGTATAGCAAGAGGAGTGGGACCAGAGGACTAAGGAAGGATGACAGGTTGTTGGGAGAAAAACTGGAAAAGAAATGATTAGAGAAAAATTCTAAGGGTATTGGTCATAGAGTGAGGACAGGGTGTGTTTTTTTTTTCTAACTTCTAAATTTGGATGATTTTAGGATGTTCCTATAAGCATCTGTACCTAACATATCTTATTGTCATCTAGCCAGCATGGCTCAGTAGTTGAGCATCAACCTATAAGCCAGGAGGTCATGATTCGATTCCCAGTCAGGGCACATGCCTAGGTTGCAGGAGATTCATGCAGGAGGCAGCTGATCAATGATTCTCTCTCATTGTTGGTGTTTCTATCTCTCCCTTCCTCTCTGAAGTCAATAAAAATACATTAAGGAATAAAAAATCTTATTGTCAGATAAGTTTAGGATTAAATGAGGCTAGGAACAGTGAGGCCATGAGAATATGAAGAAAGAATGAAGGAAAGGAGTAATATCTTATTTGCCCAATTTCTCCAGCTCAGTATTTCATAATGTGTAGTTGGAAGAGTACCCACAGTTGTGTCACTTGAGATACTTACTAAATAGAGTCCTGAACTCCACTTCAAACATAATGAAATTCTGAGCCTTTGAACCTGGGATCAGCATTTTTAACAAGTTTCACAGATGACTCACAGCAAAGGAAATTTTGAGAACTGCTGCTATCTATAGTAATAAAAGGGTAATATGGGGCCTGAGGGAAGCCAGCCCAGGTCCTGGGTGCCTGTGGGCAGCTGGAGGAGGGAAGCCTGGGTCCTGGGTGTCAGAGGGAAGCCAGTGCTGGCAGCCCGGGTCCCAGGTGCTGGAGTGTCTGTTCAAATTCGGTGCCTGTATTTCCATTAGGTTGTTTTTATCTTTATTGTCAAGTTCTAATAATTTCTTTTATGTCCTAACTATCAGTTGTGTCAGGTATATGTATTGTGAATAAGTTGTTCCATTCTCTAGCCTGCACAATCATATGCATAATGATGTCTTTTGGTAAGTAGACATTTTACATTTTGATGAAATTTTATTTATCAATTTTTTCTTTTGTGATTTTTTCTCTTTTTGTCCTGTCTAAATAATATTTGCCTGACTTCAAATCATAACAATGTTATGCTATATACTTCTCTAACAACTAACTGTGTGGCTTTTAACTTTAATGTTTTTATCAATGATCTATTTCAAATAATTTTGTATGAGATAGGGATTGAGGCTAAGTTTCTCCCGTAAGGATATCCAGTTATCCCAGAACCATTTTTTGAGTATATATGTTTTCCCTATTTGGTTGCTTTGGCAACAGTATTAAAAAATTCAGTAAATGATATTGTGTATAATTGATTTATTTCCTAATTCTAATGATGATACCATAGTCTTTTTAAATTGAATTATTTTGGGTGATATTGGTTAATACAGTTATATAGGTTTCAGGTACACAGTTCTATGAGACATCATCGGTATATTATACTGTGTATTTACTATCCCAAGTCCAGTCTCCTTCCATCACCATTTATGCCCCATTTACCCTTTTCTAACTTCCCAAGCCCTTTCCGCTGGTAATCTCATATTGTTCCTTATGTCCATGAGAATTTCTTTTTTTTTTTTGCTTTGCTTAATCCCTTCACCCTTTTCACCTACCTCCATCCCTTTTCCTCTGACAGCTGTCAGTCTGTTCTCTATATCCATGAGTATGTCTCCAATTTGTTTGTTAGTTTATTTTGTTGAATAGATTCCACATATAAGTGGAATCATATGGTACTTGTTTTTCTCTAACTGGCTTATTTCACTTAGCATAATTTTCTCCAAGTCCATCCATGTGGTCACAAATAAGATTTGCTTCTTTTTTTAAATCCTCACCCAAGGAGTTAGGATAATTTTTCCATTGAGTTTTAGAGAGAGTGGAAGGTAGAGGGAGAGGTATGGAGAGAGAGATAGGAGAGAGAAACATTGATGTGAGAGAGAAACACATTGATTGGTTGCCTCCCACACGTTCCCCGACTGGGGGAGGAATCGAACCTGCAACCCGGGTAAGAACTCTTGACTGTGAATCCAACCCACAACCTTTCAATGCACAGGCCTATTCTCTAACCTCTGAGAAATGCTGGCCAGGGCACATTTCCTTTTTTTTTTTTTTTTTTTTAAAGACAGAATAGTACTTCATTGTGTAAATGTACCACAGCTTTTCTCCTAGGCATCTACTGGTGGGGCACTTGGGCTGATTCCAAATCTTGGCTGTTGTAAATAATTCTGCAATGAACATAGAGGTGGATATATTTTTTTGAATTAGTGTTTCTGGTTTATTTGGATATAGTCCCAGAAGTGGAATCGCTGAGTAATAAGGCAGTTTCATTTTTATTTTTTGAGGTAACCCCATACTATTTTACACAGTGGCCGCACCAATTTGCATTCCCACCAACAGTGAATGAGAGTTTGCTTTTCTCCACACCTTGCCAACACAAGTTGTTGATTTTTTAATGACAGTCATTCTGATGGGTATAAGGTGATATCTCATTGTGGATTTAATTTGCATTTTTCTGCTGATTAGTGACATTGAGAATCCTTTTATGTATACTAAAGGCCTGGTGCACAGATTCCTGCACCAGTGGGGTCCCTCAGCCTGGCCTGTGCCCTCTCGCAATACGGTATCCCTCAGAAGATGTCGGTCTTGTCTGGGGTATTGGGCAGAACTGGCAATCCGACATCCCCTGAGGGATGTAGAAGTGTGCAAAACAGCAGGCAGCCAGGGAGGAGCCCAAGCCCTGGCCAGGTGCTGCGCTGCTCTGGCTCATCCCGGTCCAGCTGTGCCTGCTGCCCCCACTCAGTAGCAGTAGTGCTGCTGCAGAGGCAGGAGAGGCTTACTCACCAGCTGTGAATCAGCTGTCTAGCGCCCATCAGCTGGGTGGAGCTCCCACTGTGGGAGCGCACTGACCACCTGGAGGCAGCTCCTGAATTGAGTGCCCCTGGTTGTCAGTGCGTGTCATAACTACCAGCTGAGCCATCAATAGGTCGCTTAGGGTTTTATATATATAGATTAGCCATTTGTGTGTCTTTAGAGAAGTGTCTATAGGTGTTCCCAAAAATGTATACACATTTTAGCAGCTGATAACTCAATTAATTTTGAAAATGAACTGTATGTTAATAAACACTGACTTTATAATCATTCAAAGTGTGTATACATTTTTTGAGGACATCCTGTATTTAGGTGCTTTGCCCATTTTTAAATTGGATTATTTGATTTTCTGATGTTGAGATTTATGAATTCTTGATAGATTTTGGATATTAATGCCTTATCTGTTACATCATTGGCGAATGTGTTCTCCCATTCAGTAGGCTGCTTTCCATTAATTTGGTTGATGGTTTCCTTTGCTTTGCAAAAACTTTTTAGTTCAATGTAGTCCCATTTGTTTATTTTTCTTTTGTTTCCCTTGCCCAAGGTGATATATAAGAAAAAATATTGGTACAAGAAAAGTCTGAGATTTTACTGACTGTTTTCTTCCAGGATTTTTATGGTTTCAAATCAAGCATTTAAATCTTCAATCATTTTTTTTTGTATATTCTTGTATGTGGTGTAAGAAGGTGGTCTAACTTCATTTTTTTTGTATGTACAATTTTCCCCACACCATTTATTGAATAATCTTTCCCCATTGTATGTTCTTATCTCCTTTATCAAATATTAATTGACCATAAAACTTGGGTTTATTTATGGGCTCTCTATTCTGTGCCATTGATCTCTTTAATTGTTCTCATGCCCTTATCATGCTATTTGGATTATTATGGCATTGTAATATAGTTTAATATCAGGTAGTGTGATTACTCCAACTTTATACTTCTTTTTCAAGAATGCTGTGACTATTTTAAGTCTTTTGTGGTTCCATATAAATTTTTGAAATATTTGTTCTAGTTCTGTGAAATATGCCATTGGTATAATGACAGGAATTGCATTGAGTCTATAGATTGCTTTGGGTAGTAAGGGCATTTTAATGATGCTAATTCTTCCTATCCATGAACATGGTATATGTTTCAACTTATTTGTATCTGCTTCAATTTTTTTCAGAGCCTTATTATTTTCTGAGCATAGGTGTTTTACAACCTTGGTCAAACTTATTCCTAGGTATTTTTTTGTAACAATTGCAAATGTATTGTTTTTTCAGATTCCCTTTCTGATAGGTCATTACTGGTTTATAAAAATGCAACTGAATTCTGGAGATTATTTTGTATTCTGCTATTTTACTGAATGCATTTATCAGTTCTAGTTATTTTTTGGTGGAACTTTTAGGGTTCTCTATATACAGTATCATGTCATCTGCAAATACTGACAGTGTTCCTTCTTCCTTTTCAATTTGAATGCCTTTTATTTTATTTTTAAAAATAAGTTTTTATTGATTTTTCAGGGAGAAAAAGGGAGAGGGATAGAGAGATAGGAATGTCAATGAGAGAGAAGCATAATGCTTCCACTGGGGATTGAGCCCCAAATCTGGGCGTGTACCCTGAGCAGTAATTGAACCCGGCAACCTCTTGATTAGTGGATCGATGCTCAACCACTGAGCCACACTGGCACAGCAGAATGTCTTTTATTTTTTTCTTCTTGTTTGATTGCTGTGGCTAGGACTTCAAGTACTATGTTGAATAAGAGTGGTAAAAGCAGACATCTCTGTCTTGTTCTCAATCTTAAGGGAAACACAGTTTATGCCCATTAAATATGATATTGGCTCTGGGTTTCTCATCTATGGCATTTATTGTGCTGTATTTTCTTTTAATTCCAACTTTGACCAGAGTTTTTAATGTTAAATGGGTGCTTGATTTTTGTTTATTTACTTATTTAATTATTTTGTGAGTGCTGGATGTTATTAAATGCTTTTTCTGCATCTATCTGATCATATGGTTTTAATCCTTTATTTTGTTTATGTGATGTATCATGTTTATTGATTTGCAGATATTGTGCCAACTTTGAATTCCCAGAATAAATTCCACTTGATCATGGTAAATTATGACATTTTTAATGTATTGCTGTATCTAGTTTGCTAATATTTTTTGAGGATTTTAGCATTTATGTTCATCAGGGATATTGGCCTATTATTTTCTTTCTTTGTAGTATCTATCTGGTTTTATAATTAGAATAATGCTGGCATCGTAAAGAAGAGTTTGGGAATTTTCACTACTCTTGAAATTGTTAGAATAGTTTGAGGAGGATAGGTATTAATTCTTCTTTGAATAATTGGATAAAATTTGCCTGTGAACTCATCTTGTTCAGGACTTTTGTTTGTTGGAGTGTTTTTTTGTTTGTTTGTTTGTTTTTTTATTACTGCTTCAGTTTCACTGGTTGTAATCTGTCTGTTCAGATTCTCTGATTTTTTCTGATTCAGTTTTGACAGATTGTATGTTTCTAGGGATTTATTTATTTATTTCAGATTGTCAAATTAGTTGGCATACAGTTGTTTGTAATATTTTCTTACAATCATTTGTATTTCTTTTTTGTTGGTTGTTACTTCTAATTTTTCATTTTTATTTTGTTTATTTGGCTCCTTTCCTTTTTCTTGATGAGTTTAATTAAAGGTTCTTCAATCTTGTTTATCTTTTCAAAGAACCAACTCTTGGTTCCATTAATCTTTTGTATTTTTTTCTTTTTTAATCTTTACCCCGGTATATGTCTTTCATTGATTTTAGAATGGAAGGCAGAGAAAGAGAAAGAGAGAAAGAAATTGATATAGGAGAGAAACAGATCAGTTGCCACCGTTATGTGTCCAAACTGGGGATCAAATCCGAAACATGGGAATGTGCCCCGACCAGGAATTAAACCCACTACCTGTCAGTGTACAGGATGACACTACAACCAACTGAACCATACATACCAGGGTTGTATGTCTTTTTACTCTATTTCATTGATTTCTACTCTGATCTTTATTTTTTCCATCCTTCTACTCACTTTGGGCTTTCTTTGTTAATCTTTACCCCGTTCCTTTAATTGTAAAGTTCAATTGTTTATTTCAGATTTTTTTCTTGATTCTTCAGGTAGGCCTTTGATTGTATGAATTTCCCTCTTAGGATTGCTTTTGCTGTGTCTAGGAAATTTTGAGTTGTTTTCTCATTTTCATTCATTTCAAGGTATCTTTTGATTTTTTTCCCCCTTGATCTCATTGTTAACCCATTTATTGTTTAGTAACATGTTATTTAGTCTCTATGTCTTTGTGAGTTTTTTCATGTTTTGTTTTGTTTTTTCTTGCAATAGATTTTTAGTTTTATACCATTATGGTCAGAGATGTTTGATATGATTTCGATGTTTTTAAATTTAATGACTTGTTTTGTTGCCTAACATGTGGTCTATCCTGGAAAATGTTCCATGTGCACTTGAAAATATTGCATGTTCTGCTGCTTTGGGGTAAAATGCTCTGAATATATAAATTGAATCCATCTGATCTACTGTGTCACTTAAGGCGACCGTTTTTTGTTGTTGTTGTTGATTTTCTGCCTGGAAGATCTATCTATTGATGTCAATGTGGTCTTAAAATCCCCTACTACAGGGGTGGGCAACCTCTTTGTGAGTGCGTGCCAAAACCAGCAAAATCTCTGACTCAAAATTCTTCTGCGTGCCAACCCTAA
>NW_006299708.1:140656-143725 GCF_000327345.1 Myotis davidii
GTTATTAAGAAAAAAATTGTAAATGGTAGATTATAAGAGAGGGTTTTGTGTGCCAGCAAAAGTTACTGGCGTGACATGTTTGGCACGTGTGCCAGGGGTTGCCCACCCCTGCCCTCCTATGACTCTATTTTTGTAAATCTCTCCCTTTATGCCCATCAAGATTTGCTTTCCATATTTAGGAACTCTTAAGTTTGATGCATAAATGTTTATAAATGTTATAGTCTCTTGTTGGGTTTTTCCCTTTATCATTATGTTCTGTCCTTCTTTGTCTTTTACTATAGTCTTTGTTTTAAAGTCTATTTTGTCAAATATAAGTATTGCTCCCCCAGGTTTTGTTCCTTTCTATTTGCATGAAATATCTTTCTCCACCCCTTTAATTTTAGTCTGTATGCATCTTTCATTCTGAGGTAGGTTTCTTGTAGACAGCATATATATGGGTCTAACTTTTTATCTATTCAGCTATGTTTTATCTTTTGATTGGAGCACTTAAGACATTTACATTTAAAGTGATTATTGATAGGTACATATTTATTGCCATTTTATTCTTTTAGCTATGTTCCTCTGTCTCCGTCTCCTCCTCCTCCTCCTCCTCCTCCTCCTCCTCCCCTCCCTTCCATTCCTTCTCTCTTCATCTTTGTCTCTCTCTGTCTCTATCTTCTTCTTATTTAACATTTTTTTTAACACTGGCTTGGTGGTAAAAACAACTCCTTTAGCTTTTTTCTTGTCTTGGAACCTCTTTATTTCTCCTTTAATTTTATATGATAGTCTTGCTGGGTAAAGTAGTCTTGGTTGTATCCCTGCTTTTCATCACTTTGAATATTTCATTCTAGTCCCTTCTGGCCTGAAATTTTTCTGTTGAGAATCACCTGACAGTCTTATGGGAGCTCCCTTGTATGTAACTAACTATTTTTCTCTTACATCTTTTAAGATTCTCTTTTTGTCTATGCCATTTTAATTATGATGTGTCTTGGCATAGACCTCTTTGGGTTTATCTTGGTTGGCACTATCTGTGCTTCCTGCACTTGTATATCTTTTTCCTTTACCAGGTTAGGGAAGTTTTTGGTCATTATTTCTTCAAATAAGTTCCTGATCCCTAGCTCTCTCTCTTTTCCTTCTGGTATTCCTGTGATGCACATGCTGTTATGCCTCATGTTGTACCAAAGTTCCTTTAAATTATCCTCATTCTGTTTAATTATTTTTTCTTTATGGTGCTCTGATTGGTTATTTTTCTCTCTCTTGTCTTCCAAATCTCTGATTTGACTTTCTGCTTCACTTAACCTATTGTGTTTTTTCCCCAGTGTATTCTTGAAGTCAGATATTGTATTCCTTATTTCTGACTGGTATTTTTTTTTGTTTTCCTCTTTTCAATCTTCACCCAAGGCCATGCTTTTCTTTTTAATTTTAGAGAGAGAAGGGATAGGGAGAGAGAGAGAAAGAAACATATATGTGAAAGAGAAACATCGATTGGTTACCTCCTACACATGCCCCTTCAGGGGAACGAATCTGCAACCTAGGTGTGTGCCCTGACTGGGAATCAAAACCACAACCTTTTGGTGTATATGATGATACTCCAACCAACTAAGCCACCTGGCCAAGATCCTTTTGCTATGTTTTATATCCTTTTTTTATGCCGTTTTAGTTCTAACTAAGGTCCTTGAGCATTCTTAAATACATATTACTTTGAACTCTATATCTGATGCACTGGTTGCCACCATTTTATTTAGCTCTTTTTCTGGAAAGTTGTTCTGTTCTTTTATTTGGGCCTGTCTTTATGTCTTCCCATGTTTGATGCCTCTTTGTGTTTTTCCTCTGTGTTTTAGATAGATCTCCTATGACTCCCCGTCTTTGTGGTTTGGTCTTACATACTAGGTGCCCTGTGGGACCCAGTGGTGCAGTCTCCTTGATCGCCTTAACTGGGTGCTCCAGGAATGTCCCTTGTGTGTATTATGTGAACCCAACTGTTGTAATTGAGTATTGATTGCTATTGGCCCATTCATGCATGGGATCAACTCTTAGGCTGGCTGACTGTGAGTCTCAACCATGACCACAATGTGAGAGCTGTTGTGAAGGTCTGACCACACAAAGATGAATTCACCTGGCACAATTTGGTGTCTGCCTAAATCTCCCCTTGGGTATGCTGCTTGTGAAGATAATTGGATCTTGTCCTGATGTTGTCTGAAGTTGGACACTGGGTGTGTTGTTTCTGGGGCTCTTGGGAGACACTCTGGTGTAGGCCAATTTCAAACACTGTATCTGGTCTTGGGCAACCTGTTTGAAGCTATCTCAAAGTGGCATCTTCTGTAAATCTTTGGTTATAAGACTTTTCTTCAGGTAGTCTTCATTTGGTTACTCAGCAAGATTGTTCTTTAAATTAATTGTAATTCCTATTTGGTCTTGGGATGTGGTGAGTATAGATGGTATGATATCAATTATATGTAATTTGCACTATAAAGGAATTGGAAACATATTAACATGTTACCAACAACTGTCTTTAGATACCACAAAGTCTTAATTACTGTATCTTAATAATTAGTCTTAAAGTCAAGTTTGTGGCTACTCCCCACAAGATTAAGCAAACTAGTCTGGCTGGTGTGGCTCAGTGGTTGAGCATCAACCTATGAACTAGGACTTAAATAGACCCTTTTCAGAAGAGGACATTCAGAAAGCCAAGAGACATATGAAAACATGCTCAAAGTCACTAATTATCTGAGAGATGCAAATCAAAACAACAATGAGGTACCACCTCATACCTGTCAGAATGGCTATCATCAACAAATCGACAAATGACAAGTGCTGGAGAGGATGCGGAGAAAAAGGAACCCTCCTTCACTGTTGGTGGGAATGCAGACTGGTGCAGCCATTGTGGAAGACAGTATGGAGTTTCCTCAAAAAGTTAAAAATGGAACTCCCATTTGACCCAGTGATCCCACATCTAGGAATATATCCCGAGAAAACAGAAATACCAATCAGAAAGGATATATGCACCCCTATGTTCATAGCAGCACAATTTACCATAGCTAAGGTCTGAAAACAGCATACGTGCCCATCAGCAGATGAATGGATTAGAAA
>NW_006299708.1:143881-146679 GCF_000327345.1 Myotis davidii
CAGTGGGGGAGGGGGATGGTAAGAGATCAACCGAAGGACTTGTATGCATATTAGCATAACCAATGGACACAAGACCCCGGGGGGTAGGGGAGGCCAGGGGAAGGTCAAGGGGGAAAAAAAGGAGACCTATGTAATACTCTTTGTAATACTTTAAGCAATAAAACAAAATTAGGACAAAGGAGGTTATGGTTTGATTACCAGTCAAGGCACATGCCTGGGTTACCAGCTCGATCCCCAGTAGGGAGTGTGCAGGAGGCAGCTGATCAATGATTCTTTCTCATCATTGATGTTTCTATCTCTCTCTCTCCCACTTCCTTCCTCTCTGTAAACAATAAAAAAGAGATTAAGCAAAATATATAAAAAAGGAAAGCAAGCTTTTAATTAATTTATTATAAATGACTTCCTCTTCCTAAAATGAATAATGGTTGAATTTTAGTATTTTTAGCTTGGCTAAGTGAAACATAATTTTCAGGAAGTCATTAACATTTACTGAGACACTATTCTAATACATCTATAAATTTGGGCATAATCCTTAGGAATATTTGAACATCACCTTAGGTAACCTCTCCTGAAACTCTTAGTAAGACTCAGGCATCCAGGATCACTGCACTTGCTTTGTACTATTCAACTCCAGGGGGTGCCATTCACATCGGCATAGTTAAAACAACAGTGTGGTGATTGCGGTGGGGAAAGGGGGTGGGTGGAGGTGAAAGAGGGCATTGAGGTGCTAAATAGTGATGGAGAAAATAAATAAATAAATACACAAATAAATAAATAAATAAACTTAAAAAACTAAAAAGAGATTAGAAGAAAGAGATGAAAAATGAAGAAAGATATATGAGAGATATATGTGGTGTAAATGGTAGCTCATCACATGTGTGATATCCTTTACATAAGCTAGAAGAGTTGGTTTCAAATATTTATTGCAAATATATCAATAAAATAAAGCAGTTAAAATTGGAGATTCTCTGGCTAAAGGATATGTGTGTAAGATCACCAGAGCTCATTCCATTCACATCTGTGCTTCTCCTATCCACAGTGCCCAAAGTTAAAATCTAGCATATTAGGTTATTATGTTTCATCTTGAAGTTTGAACTTTTAGAAGTTATGTGGTAAGAAAAAAAATACTGTGCTATGTGCCAAAGTTGAAATATATCCTATATAATAAAAACCTAGGTGCCGAGCCCGGTTTGGCTCAGTGGATGGAGCGTCGGCCTGCGGACTGGGGGGTCCCAGGTTCGATTCCGGTCAAGGGCATGTACCTGGGTTGCGGGCACATCCCCAGTGGGAGATGTGCAGGAGGCAGCTGCTCGATGTTTCTCTCTCATCGATGTTTCTGGCTCTCTATCTCTCTTCCTTCCTCTCTGTAAAAAATCAATAAAATATATATTTAAAAAAAAAAACCTAGGTGATGCCCTCATGCCACAAGATGACCACCACAAGATGACTGAGCACACAGCAGAGGCAGGGCCCAGTGGCCGCTCTGCATGGTGAGGCCTGGGTTGTCCTGCGGCTCTGAGCAGTGTGGAGGAGGCCGGTCCTGGCGTCTCCGCCACCTCACACAGAGGAGGCAGGTCCTGGCTGAGGAGGTGTGTTGCAGAAGGGGAGAGCAGTTGTGGGTAATCGGGCCAGCAGGGGAGGGCAGTTGAGGGCAGATCAGGCTGACAGGGAAGAAGTTAGGCATCAATCAGGCCAGCAGGGGAGCAGTTAGGGGGTGATCAGGCTGGTAGGCAGAAGCATTTGTCGGCAGGGGGGCAGTTAAGGGCGATCAGGCCTGCAGGGGAGCAGTTAGGGAGTGATCAAGCTGGTAGGCAGAAGCAGTTAGGAGCCAGTGGTCCTGAATTCTCCCTAAACCTGCAGTCGGACATCCCCCGAGGGGTCCCAGATTGGAGAGGGTGCAGGCCAGGTTGAGGGACACTCCTCTGTGCATGAATTTTGTGCACTGGGCCTCTAGTAGTAATTTAATAAAGCAATAGGAAATGAAAATCATATAATGTAACTATAAACAAAGAGTTACAAGAGAAAATATAAAGGATTAATCTAATTAGGAAGAAATTATGACAAAATAAATATCATCACACTAGAACAAGCATGTCAAACTCATGGCCTGCAGACCGCATGCAACCCACAAGAAATATTTTTGCTGCCTAGCCAATATAACGGTATGTAAGAAGCATTTTAATAAAAATTACGTAACATAATTTTTACAATATCCTGTTATACATAATTATTAATAATGAACTACAACATTCACTGATGACTGATTACTGTAATCATGTTGCATTCATTTCCCTTATGTGCCTTATGCGCAGGCACATCATTTATCTCCACTAATACTAGCAGCAAATATTTTAGCAACTGATTGCCATGCCATTAGTCTTGGACTGACTTGTTTGGTGTGCAAAACAGGAAATATTTCGCTTTTGGAGAAGAAGAAAAATAGGTTTACTTGCTTTATGCTTTTTAATTTGTCACCCCCAACTGCCCCTCACCCCACTGGCCTGGTTTCCCCCAACTGCCCTCCCCTGCAGGCCAGATTGCCCTTAATACCCTGCAGGCCAGATCTCACCAACTGCTCTCCTCTGCTGGCCTGATCACCTATAACTGCCTCTGCCTCAGCCCCCACCACCATGGCTTTGTCCGGAAGGAAGTTGGACATCCAGAAGATGGTCAGTCGAACCGGTCTAATTAGCATAGTACCCTTTTATTAGTATAGACTAGGGGCCCGGTGCACGAAATTTGTGCACTGGGTGTGTGTGTGGGGGGGGGGGGGGGGTCCTGGGTGTGTGGGAGGGGGG
>NW_006299708.1:147988-153136 GCF_000327345.1 Myotis davidii
GACTTTCTTTTTGTCCCCTGCCAGCCTGATCTCACCCCCAACTGCCCTCTCTGCCTCAGCCCCCACCACCATGGCTTTGTCTGGAAGGAAGTCGGAAATCCAGAGGATGGCCAGTTGACCTGGTTTAATTAGCATATTACCCTTTTATTAGTATAGATTATATAGGATAAGATTGCTTAAATGGGGGGGGGGACTTTTTCAACAGGAGGAGATGCTCTTGGCAGACAAAATTCATAATCCCTATATCTGAACTGATAGCCCGCCATATGCACTATATTGCCAAACCGGTCATTAAAAGATTGAACTGCTTTCTTACACCTTACATTAAACAGCTGTTGCCCTTAAAACCCCTTCTCAGTCCCTACCTTAGGTTCTGCCTTTGCAGTTCACCCAGATTAGGTTCTGATTGGTCAGTTTCTATGCCAGTCAGTGCTTCTGGGCCTATCTCCAGGCCTGACCAGAGAGGAGGAGCAGATCAGCAGCCCCCACGGAGGCCCGGAGAGAAACAGAGGTGTGGCTGCTGGTGAAGCCCGAGAGAAAGAGCGAGGCAACAGCAAAAGCTCCACCTCCTAGGCAGCCATTGGCTCCTCGCAGTTCACCCAGATTTGGTTCTGATTGGTTGGTTTCTATGCCAGTCAGTGTCAAAAGTTCTGCCTCCTAGGCAGCCATTGGCTCTTCTGGGAAATCCATAATGGCCCTGCTGACAGTTGTCTCTCTCTCAGTGCCTATCTCCAGGCCTGATCCACAGCCTCCACAGCAGCTGTGGATAAGGCCCTGCCTCACTCTCTCTCTCTGGGCCTCGCCAGCAGCCACAGTGGCTGCTGATCAGGCCCTGCCTCTCTCTTT
The DNA here is from genome assembly GCF_000327345.1 of Myotis davidii. Classification (NCBI taxonomy): domain Eukaryota; kingdom Metazoa; phylum Chordata; class Mammalia; order Chiroptera; family Vespertilionidae; genus Myotis; species Myotis davidii. The sequence goes on from NW_006299708.1 coordinate 148,835, forward strand.
CTCCAGGCTTCACCAACAGCCAAGGCAGCTACTGATCAGGCCCTGCCTCTGTCTTTCTCTGGGCCTCTCCAACAGCCGCAGTGGCTGCTGATCAGGACCTGCCTCTCTCTCCGGGCCTCTCTCTGGGCCTAATCTGTAGCTGCCATGGCAGCAGCAAGGTTGCTAGCCTCGCCCCTCCCACCCACCACTCCACCAGCCCATCTGCCACCAGCCTTGTGCGCCACCGAGGAGGGACTGAGAGGTGCTCCATGAACTTCCTGGTGACCAGTCGTACATCTGGTCATTTAGGTCGTGAAGGCCCTAGGCTAATATTAATATAGATAGTAATTGATTTGCCAGTGTATTTCTCCAACTAAATGGCCAGGTAGCTGAAGGCAGGTTCTGTGTACTATATTCATTATCCCAAGTACTTCTCATTGCTTTTTGAGATAGTTAAGCATGCAGTGAATGTTTATGAACTTGAATTGTATATAACCCATCTCTTGATGTATCTACATATTGCAGAGTTTAAGACTATGGTCAATATTCTCTCAAGAACAGAGAAATTCCATTTTTGCCAACCTAGCCATAAATTAAGAATGTTCGTTTTGTTCTGATTTTGCTTACTCATATATGTTGACCTCTTGTTCTACCAGATATGCCATTGGAATTGCTTTTATGATTTTCTGGTATGCAGTATTTATTTCTTTATTTTTTCTAATTCAATGTTGCATTGAATTCTGTTTGTAGATGACTAGCCAGTAGACTTTAATTTCTAAAATTGTTTCGCTAGTTTATGTATGGTTCGTAAATCACATCACCTGGCACTCTGGTATTCATTCATTAGAAATGAATTGGCTATAGAAATCAGTACAGACCCTGCTGCATATCTCAGTTGGTTAGAACGTCATTCTCATACACCAAGGTTGCAGGTTCTATCCCTGGTCAGGGCACATATAAGAGTAAACCATTTAATGCATAAATAAATGGAAAACAAAAATCAATGTTTCTCTCTCTCACTTGCTTTCTCTTTCAAATCAATAAAAACATTTAAAAAACCAATCATGTACAATGCCATGTTAACAAACTTTATTAAATAGCAAATTTCCATGTTTTTTCTGTTTTTATTAAAAATAAAAGCTCCCCTATTCCCAAAGTATGTAAGATATACTGTGACTCTTTCTGCCTGAAAAGATTTTCCATCTTCATTTCCCAGATCTGTTTTTTAAATCATCTCTTTCTCACCTATACTTCCACCGGTTTCTCTAAGATGGAGTTAAATAAAGGACAGACTTTTGTCATGACAAGAACATAAAGTGATACTAAATTTTGAGTAGTATATAAAGTGAAGCTGCTTTGGAAATAATGTTCTATTTGTGACAAATATTGAAAAAGTACTGTAAGCTTTAATATTAGAGGAAGTTTTAAGTTTTCTAAATATTGACTTGACAATTACCAGCCTATTGTATGGAGCTGGATTTCTTGTGATTTGGGAGGGGCTGTGGTAGTAGGTGGTATACAATTTCCCAACTTTGATATGTGATTTTATGTAATAAGTGCCTTATAATCAAGCACATTAAGAAGGCATTGTTTTTATTTCCTGTTGATTATAAGTGAAACAGTCAGAACTGAAGCACTCCTGCTTTTTGTGATTGTACTAAACTAAAGTTTTCCTTATTTCTGCCCATGATGGAAAATACCATAGAGGCTTTCATGCAGAATACTTGCCTTACTCAAAGTGGTAGGAAGGTTTCCTGCTTTGCTGCCTGTGAAATCAAGATCATAGTAGGTCCTCCTACCATGAATACCAGCTGCTGAGATGATCAGCAAGTAATTCTGTCAGAAATGCACAAGAAATGTTGGTCTACTCAGTGTAGGTGCAAAAAAAAAATATTTTTACTTTGCTGCCAGTAGGCGACAGGAAGTCCTAGGGCATGTTAGTACATTTTTATACTGGCAGAGAGCCCTGAAGTTGGACTCACTGAGTTTTGCATGCATTTAGAACACAGGTTTTGATGGCTTCATTGGAGGAATTCCAGACATATTTATGCTCAGCACATTTCTGAAGTTTTTATTCTTATTATCATGGTACTGTGGTCTTTCTATTTTGTTTCTTTTATCTGTGATGTTAGTACTTTTCCAAGGCCAAGTTCAAACAAAAACTACAGATAAGTTCAGCTTGTGCTAAACCCTTTACATTTATGGAACTACGTTACTTCAATCCTAAGAAAGGTGTTGCAACTCAGGATATGTCTCTACAGGCCTGGGAGAACAGAAGGCTGCAGTGCTGTCAATAGCCAGCCCTTAAAAATCTCATTGTGCCATGCCTGGTGTGGCTCAGTTGGTTGGAGCTTTGTCCCATGCACTGAAGACTCTCGGGTTTGATTCCAGGTCAGGGCACATACCCACGTTGTGGGTTTGATCCATGATTGGGACACATATGGAAGGCAACCAATTTATATTTTTTTCTCTCACATCCATGTTTCTCTCTCTCCCTCTCCCTCTCCCCTCCTCTCTCTCTAGAATCAAAACATCCTCTGGTGTGAATTTTTTAAAAATCTCATTGCCACAGAATCAATATTTATCTTCTCAATTTTCTTTTCTCAATCCAGTCATAGCTTTGGTTAGCTCAGTTAAGTGAAAGTCAATCACTTTAGATGATGTTGAAAGTTTTTATAATATCCTATATAATAAGAGAAACATGCAAATTAACCATCCCTCTGCTACGCTCAAGTCACGCCCACCAGCCAATCAGGAGTGAGTATGCAAATTAACCCAACTAAGATGGCGGAGGCCACAGAGCTGGAGCAAGCAGGGGGCTTGGTTACCCCAATGATGGAGGAAGCCAAGCTTCCTGGCCGGCTGCTGCCTCCTCTCAAGGCAACAATGTTTCAATTATAGAAGGTAAATAAACCCCAGATACCTGCTTCCAGTCGCCATGGTACAAAGTTTATTATAGAAGATAAATAAATCCCAGATACCTGCTTCCAGCCAGCAGTAGACATGTAGCTGTAGTGAGCAGGAGGCTTGGGTTGCCCCCGGCGATGGAGGATGCCAAGCTTCCCGCTTTCCAAGGCCAGACCTGGGCTCCACTCAAGGCTACAAAGTTTTAAATATAGAAGATAAATAAATCCCAGAAAAAAAGAAAAGAAAAAAGAAAACAAGGAGAGGCTCAGAGCTTGGGTTCCTGGGGGGCATGGCTAGCCTGCAAATGGCCATCAGCCCCTCATCCAGGCTGGTCAGTCACATACTCACCCTGAAGGGTTCTGTGGGCAGCCTGCAAATGGCCTTCAGCCCCTCACCCAGCCATGGAACAAGACACTGCCTCAAAATTATTCTTGCTTAAACTTGTAACTAAATAAAAAATAAAAACCTCTGCTTACCACTGCCATACTCAACATATGATATCTCTTGTTTTTATAAAATTATGGAACATATTTAACAGAACAACCAAAATCAGTACCTTGATTAGTTTTAAATTGTTTTCTAATATAACTTAATAATTAATTGCTGGGATCCTCAAGACTGCCAGAGGGATGTCTGATTGCCAGATCAGGCCCGATCCCCTGGGAAGCAGGCCTAAGCCAGCAGGTGGACCTCCCCCGAGGGGTCCCAGACTGGGAGAGGGCACAGGCTGGGCTGAGGGGACCACCCCCCGCCCCCGAGTGCACATGCACTGGGCCTCTAGTTCAGAAATAAGTTAAAACAAAAAATCCAATGATTTTCTTGTGCTACACATATTTATCATCCCATCATTCTGGCCCACTATTTTTAGTTGGGAAGTTTTGGATACTTTCTTCCAGAGTTAGTTGCTAAAGGAACATGGCATTTGAGGTAAAAGGCAAAAATCTAAGTTCAATTAGTAGTTTACCACGTTATCCTAAATCAAGTAATTTAAGCTATTCAAACCTCAATTTCTATACCTGAAAATGTAGAAAAGTATACCTGCATACATCACAGCATCATTACTGAGAAGACCAAATATGATATATGTGATAGCATTTGTAAGTTGTAAAGAGCTATACAAATGTTGGTTATCAGTTTGTTTTTTGCCACCCTTTCACCCCCCAAAGCCTAAATAAATGTATTCCATGCATATTATCCCTTAGTGGCATGTTATATATCACTAGAGGCCCGGTGCACAAAAATTGTGCACTCGGGGGTAGGGGGCCCCTCAGCCCAGCCTGGGACCCCTCGGCGGTGACCACTTGCTGGCTTAGGCCTGCTCCCTGGGGGGTTGGGCCTAAGATGACAATCAGACATCCCTCTGGCAGCCCGGCAGCCCTCAGGGGATGTCCATTTGCCAGAGGGGACAGCCACATC
>NW_006299708.1:154613-156941 GCF_000327345.1 Myotis davidii
ATTGCAACCCCAGTTTTTTTTCTCATGTCCATTTGCCTGAAAAATTTTTTTTCCATCCCTTCACTATCAGTCTGTGTGAATCCTTTTTTCTGAGGTGAGTGTCTCACAGACAGCAAATATATGGGTCATGTTTTCTTATCCATTCGGCTACCCTATGTCTTTTGATTGGAGCATTTAATCCATTTATGTTTAATGTTGTTATTGATAAGTACTTGTTTGTCATCATTTTTATTCTTAATATTTGTGTTTCTTCTTGCCTTTCTGTTTCTTCTTTTTATAGAATTCCCTTTAGCATTTCTTGCATTTCTGGCTTGGCGGTAATAAACTCCTTTAGTCCTTTTTTTGTCTGTGAAGCTCCTGATTCCACCTTCAATTTTGAATGATAGCCTTTCTGGGTATAGTATTCTGGGATTCAGTCCCTTTGTTGGCATCACTTTGTATATTTCATTCCATTCCCTTCTATCCTGGTGTGTTTCTGTTGAGAAATCCTTCGATTTTCTAATGGAAGATCCCTTGTATGTAACTTTCTCTCTCTGGCAGCTTTTAAGATTCGTATTTTGTTATTGATGTTTGCCAGTTATGATGTGTCTTGGTGTTGGTCTTTTGGGGTTCATCTTGTTTGGTACTCTATGTGCTTCTTGGATTTGCATAGTTTTTTTCTTGCCAATATCGGGGAAGTTTTCTGTCATTATTTCCTCAAACAGGTTTTCTATGCCTTGTTTCTCTTCCTCTCCTTCTGGCACCCTTATTATGCGAATGTTGTTTCTTTTTGTGTTGTCCCAAAGCTCCCTTAGGCTCTCCGCTTGCTTTTCAAATTTTCTTTCTAGCTGCTGCTGTGTTTGTGTGTCTTTTCCTACCTTGTCTTCTAGTTCAATAATGTGGTCCTAAGCCTCTTCTAGTCTACTATTTAAGCCTTCCATTGTGTTCTTTATTTCAGCTATGTCATTCTTCATTTCCTCTTGGTTCATTTTCATATTGGTTACATTCTCATTCAGCTCCTTATAATTCTCCTTGAGTTGTGTGCATTTGTCATTGAGTTGCGTGTATTTGTCATCCAGCCATTTGAGCATTCTTATAACTATTACTCTGAATTCTTTCCCTGAGAAGTTATTTGCCTCAGTTTCATTCAACTCTTTCTCTGGTGATTCCTCTTTTTCTTTCCTTTGGCAATTGCTTTTTGGCTCCCCCATGTTTTGCTCTAAAGTTTTATTTGTTTCTGTGTCCTAGATCTGACTGTTTTGCTACTCAGGTTCTTTTGAAGATGGTGGTGCTGGTGTGATCTCTCAGGTCTCCTGAGCTTGGTAATCTAGTGTAGCACCCTACTTGAGCTATTTTGATTTTCTTGATGTAGGCCTGCAAGCTGGAAAGGTGCAACTGCGGTGTCCAGATGTCAGCATCCGGGGAGGGGAATGTCCCAATTTTTGCTGCCTTGCATTCTTTGTTGAAATTGCACGTGCCCAGCAGAGGCTCACAAAGGTACCCAGGAGCTGTCTGTTGGGGTGGTGGGGCTCAGGAGGCCTGCATAATGGAAATACATGACTGTGGTGTCCAGAGTGCTGTAGCTGTAGGGTGGGAAGACTCAGTTTTTGCTGCTGGGCCTGTGGTTGGATACACACGCTCCCATTGGCAGCTCACAGGGGCACCCTGGCACACTCTGAAGGGGCCTGGTTGAAGCCAAGTGATCGAGGCATCTGTGGGCAGGTATCCAGGATGAGGGTATTCAGAATTTCTACTACTGGGGCAGTGCACCCTTGTTTGGATAAGAACACGCCTGTGGTTTAGTGGGCTCAGGAGGCCTGAGCGCTGGAATAGCATGACTGTAGTGTCTAGAGTTCTGCAGCTGTGGAGTGGGAAGACTCAGTTTTTGCTGGTGTGCCTGTGGAAGGATACATATGCTCCCTATGGCAGCTCACAGGGGTACCCATTGTGCATTTGCGGTGTGGAGCTCTGAGGTACTCTGAGGGGCCCTGGTGCTGAAGTTGTGCGACAGTGTCTATTGGCAGTTATTCAGGAGAGTGAATTCAGAATTTCTGCTGCGGGACAGTGCATCTCTGTTTGCACAACATCGCACACAGCGAGGCTCACAATGGCTCCCAAGATCTGCCTGTGGGATGGTGGGCCTGCCTGCTGAAAACTGTGTTTTTCTTTTAATTCTATATTTTTGAACACTGCAATTATTTTATAAGTGTGTTTTATAGTTAACATTTATTTATATTCACCCACAAATTTGCAACTATTTTCCTTTTCATTCTTTTTGATGTTTTAGACCTTTCATTTCATTTCATGTAAAGTACAAGATATTCAAAAGCTTTGAATTTTCTGAGACCC
>NW_006299708.1:156965-160923 GCF_000327345.1 Myotis davidii
AAACACTCTCGTTTTCTTGATTTTTTAAAGATCTTGTCTTTGGTTTTATGATCTGAGGTTACTCTATTTTGCGTCTATTTTGGGGTTTTAGTTTTTGTTTTGTTTTTTTTTTTCATTTGATCTGTTGGACATTTTGAATCATAGATATCTTTATTTCTTGAAGACTCTCTGCCATTATCTCTAACTCCTGTCTTCCCCTCTTTCTCTCTCTCACCTCTTTTTTTTCTAAATCTACTTACCTGTATGCTATAGTTCCTCAAACTTTCTTCCATATCTTTTAACTCTTCTTTCATATTTTTCAAACATTTTGTCTGTATGCTACATTGTAGATGTTATAGATGTGTTCTTTACTTTTGCCACGTGTTTTAACTCTAATAAGTTTCTCTTCTGCTGTATCTAGTCTACTGTCATGCCCATCTATTGAGTTTTAAATTTCAAAGTTTTTACTTCTAAAATTTATATTTTATTTTAATTCTACTACATTACTTTCTTATTATTTCTGGTCTCTTTATTATTTTCAAGTTCTTAAAATTATCTTTAATAATCCTATGTAATAAAAGTCTAATATGCAAATCCATCAAATGGCCGGTCAGTGTGGGGTGGGGCTGGTGAGTGGTGAGTGGGCAGTGCCAGGACAGCCAAGGCAGGTGCCAGCAGGCAATTGGGTGGAGGGGTGATGGGGGCAGGGCTGGAGCTGCACCCTGGTGGTCAGTGTGCTCCCATAGGGAGAGTGCTGCTTAGCCACAAGCCAGGTTGAGGGTTTCCGGAATGTATGAAGGCCCAGGCTGGGTGAGGGACCCCCCCCCCCCCGCCCCCCCCCCCCCAGTGCACGAATTTTCATGCACTGGGCCTCTAGCCTTAAAATAGTTATTATACATTATATGTCTACTAATTCTAAATATCTTCAATCTTTGCTTAGTAGTTTTTGCTATCAGTTCTTCCTCCTGGTTTCTGATTATGGTATGTTACTTCCTTGTATACTTAATGAATTTTGAGTAGGATATCTTATTTTACTTTCAAATAGGATTTAAAAAATTTCTTTGATATTTACTATGAAGGTATGTTCTTCTACATAGGACTTTTATGTATTTTAGCCCAGCCTATAAAATGCCAAAGCAGTCTTAGTCCACTCTAAATTTTCAGTTTGAGGTTAGTGGTCTACCCAGCTAAATGATAATTTGGATTACAAATCACTATGAGGTCCAGTATTTGGTTATAGTTTCTTAAGGATTTCTCACTTCCCCTCATCCTTCTCTGATGAAAGCCAAGATATATTTTTCTTAAAATTCTCTAGGGATAAGATTGTGGGTACTTTTATATATAGTACACCCTTACATTGAAGAAATTATGGAAAAGTATCTCAAATTCTCCAAGGTTGCTAAATGGCCTCAGTGCAAAAATAGTTTCATTAGTCAGTTTATTGGGCTTTTCCTCTCCAATATTTTGGCGTGTTAAATCCTATATTGAAGAGAACTGAGGCGGAGGTGTAGATAAATGCAGGTACTTGCCACTTCCCACAACCACATCAAAATTATAACTAAAATAAAGAACAACCATTATTCAGAACTGCCTGAAATCTGACTGAATGGAAGTCATACAACTAGAGAAGTAAAGAAGAAAGTACATCAAGACTGGTAGGAGGGGTGGAGGCACAGAAGAGGTTGGTCCTAAACCCATGCTTGGCATTTTTTTAATGGGGAGGGATATCTCCAAGGTCTCCTGTGAGAAGCAGGGGGTTCCAGCCCCACATCAGACCCCCAACCCAGGGTTCCAGAGCTGAGAAGAGAAGTTCCTATAACTTTGGGCTGTAATAACCATCAGGGACTGTGGCTGAGTGATGTGGAGGCTGCTCGAGTCCAGGGTGTTCCTGTTAAAGGGCCTGTGCATAAACTTACACAGTCCCACTTCCTCTGAGCTTCAGTGCCCAGTGGCAGCTTTGGTGCAATTCAGGGACAACAGGGAGAAACTGGACTGTCTGGCATTGGGGCAAGAACTCTGGGGCAGCTTTCTTCCAGACAAGGGTGCTCACAGTGGTCATTGTTCCTGTGCTGGGACCTCCCCCATCACAGAACTGACTGGCTGCTACATCTGAGTTTCCATCAGGATAGCCCACATTGTTTGCTCTGGTGATTCCCTGAGACTCCATCCCATCCAGTTTTCATCCAAACCCAAGCAGTTTGCAGCTGCTTTTCCATATGAACGGCCTATCCTGGCTCAGGCTTCAGAGTTTGCTAAAATCTCTTAAACAATTAGCAACTGAAGTCAGCATGCCCCAATCCTATCAATAAAAAGACCGAGACTCGCCCTTAGCACCAGCCTTTCTTGCTTCACAGCTAGTCCTCGCCTGAACATTTCCTAACCCAAGTAGCAACCATCTGCAGATATCTCTGTAGCTCCTGTTAGGTGGCCCCAGGTAGTGGCTGATTTTGCCACTACATTGCCTTACATTGCCGGGAGGCCTCAGAGCCAGTGCACCCAGTGGACAGCTTTAGACCCTACCAGATTACAACTCTACATATCCATGAGCAAGACACTCAATGGGAAGACTCAGCACCAAAGGCTCACCGAAGCAAGTCTTGCTCCATAGGGGTGTCTCCTTTACAGCAGTTCTTTCATTATAGATGCTTCTGATCCTCACAGCCAATTGGCCTGGAGTTCAGTTCCCCCCAGTGATACCAACAGCAATCAAGGCTCAACTACAAGATTGTGCACACATCCCATAAAAGGGAGCACCTAGAGTGCCCAGCTCAGGTGACTGGAGAGGCTGAGCCACTAGGCCCTACTGGATACCTACCAATTCCAGGAGATGTAGCAGCTCTACCTAATACATAGAAACAAACATGAGAAAGCTGCCAAAATGTGCAGACAGAAAGAAACATGTTACAAATGAAAACAAACAAGCTACTAGATAGAGAGTTCAAAACAATGGTTATAAGGTTACTCAAGGATCTAAATGGGAGCTTCAAAGGACTTAATGAGAGCTTCAGGGCACTTCGTGAAATGTTCAAGGATCTTAGTGAGAATATCAAAGACCTGAAAAAGGACCAGTCATAAATTAAGCACACATTAACTGAAATAAAGAATAATTTACAGGGATTCAATAGTAGATCAGAGGATTCTGAGAATGAAATCAACAATTTGTAATATGAGAAGCAAAAAACACCCAATCAGAGAGTAAAAAGTAAAAACAATCCAACAACATGAAAACATTGTAAGGAACCTCCAGGACAACTTTAAGCATACTAACATTTGCATTATGGGGGTGCCAGAAGGAGAAGAGAGAGAGCAATATTGGAAACCTATTTGAAGAAATAATGACAAAACGTCCCCTACCTGATGAACAAAATAGATTTACAAGTCCAGGAAGCGCAAAGAATCCAAAACAAAAGAAACCCAAAGAGACCCACACCAAGACACATCACAATTAAAATGTCAAGGTTAAAGACAAAGAATCTGAAAAGCAGCAAGAGAAAAGCAATTAGTTACCTGCAAGGGAGTCCCCATACAGCTGTCAGCTAATTTCTCAACAGAAACTTTGCAGAAAAGCTATCATTTATCATTACTCTACCCAGCAAAGCTATTATGTAGAATTGAAGGTTAGATAAACAGCGTCCAAGACAAGAAAAAGCTAAAGGAGTTCATCACGACCAAACCAGTATTGCATGAAAGGTTGAAGGGTATTCTTTAAGAAGAGGAAGAAGAAGAAGAGGAAAGAAAAATTCAAAAGTTCAAAATGGCTAACAAATCAACAAACGACAAGTGCTGGCAAGGACAATAAGTGAAATAATCCAGAAAGAGAAAGATAAATATCACATGATCTCACTCATTTATGGATTATAATGAACAGCATAAACTGATGAACTAAAACAGATTTATAGACAAAGAAGCATTGATCAGACTATCAAACCTCAGAGGGAAGGTAGGGGAGGGTGGGTGTAAGGGGGAGAGATTAAAAACC
>NW_006299708.1:161216-164605 GCF_000327345.1 Myotis davidii
AAGGATGTGCAACAGCATGGATGGAACTGGAGAGCATTATGCTAAGCAAAATAAGCCAGTCAGAGAAAGATAAATATCACTTGATTTCACTTATTTATGGAATATAATGAACAACATAAACTGATGAACAAAAACAGATCCAGAGACAGAGAAGCATCAATCAGACCATCAAATCTCAGAGGGAAGGCGGGGGAGGGTCGGGGGAAGGGGGAGAGATCAACCAAAGAACTTGTATGCATGCATATAAGCCTAATCAATGGACACAGACACTAGGGGGGTGAGGGCATGATTGGGAGGGTCAGGGGGCAATGCGGGGATAAGGACACATATGTAATATCTTAATCAATAAAAGGGAAAAGGGGGATCCAGAAAACAAAGAAAAATTTAAAAGTATGAAAAATAAAATGGCAATATATACATATCTATCAACAATTAAATCTAAAAATCAAAATATAGGAACAAGGAGTTTAATGATCAAAATAAACTGATAAATAAAATAGAATCAGAGGCATGGAAACATGGAATAGACTGATGAATCTCAGAAGGAAGGGGTGGCAAGAAGAGATTAACCAAAGATCTTATATGCATTTATGCATTACCTATGGACACAGATAACAGGGTGGTGAAGGCCTGTGGCAGGGTGGGAACCAGGTGGAGAGGGGCAATGGGGAATATCTGTAATACACTCAACAATAAAGATTTTTTTTTAATTAAAAAATCCTATAATTCTCTTTTTTGATGCTTTTAAGATATTTTTACATTTCCAAGCATCTTTAGTTAGTTGTTTTTTTTTTAAAGCAGGCATAAGGGTTTGGATACCTAACAACTACTTTATTGAGGTATTTCTTATTGTTCCATGACATCAATTGGGAGTATATATCTTGTAACACCTGAATCAGAATCATTCAGAGATGTTTATTAAAATTTTAGAATCTGTTAGCCAACCTCATGCTTACTGACACAGAACCTTTAGGATGGTATTCTAGTTTCTGAATTTTTGGGTTTTTTTTTAAGTATTCCTAATGTGTACAGAAGTGTGATTTTATTTGTACTTTAAAGTCTTATATTTGGTATTTTTTTATTGTAAGGGTCTGAGATCTGAATGTATTGTTTTGTATACTTGTTCTAGCACCATATGTTGAACAATCCATTATTTTCATATCTGATACTCTAACTTTTATTATATTTCAGGTGTGTGTGTGTGTGTGTGTGTGTGTGTGTGTGTGTGTGTGTGTGTATCTGTTTCTGTTCTTTCTATTTTGGTCTATTGAGCTGCCTACTCTTTGAGCAATACCATGCTATTTTAATTAGTGTTGACTTAACATGTGTTTTACTATGTGATTAAAATATCTTCCTTAGTTTTTATTTTATGATTTTCTACCACACTTAAATATTTAAACATTACTATAATTGCATCATTTTCTTGCTTTAACCGTCTTTGGTAACTTTGTAGAATTAAATAAGTTTTTCTACATTTTTTGAAAAAGTTCTTTAATTAGCTGTATCTTCTAGTGTACTTTCCACATTGACTTAAGAAATACTTTAGATTGGGATACTTAATGTTTGTTTTACCTGACTCATTGCCCACAAAATGTTTGTTTTAATCTTAGTGCTAAGCATGCCCATATTTCCTCTAGATGTCTTTCTGTCCATCCTTCAGAATTGAAGTTGAGTTATTTACCTTCTCTACAGAGATCTCATGAATACTCCCAGACTCAAGGGACCCTCTCAACTTTTATAGCAAGTATTTACTATACCACTTATTTTTATTCCTACTGAATCACAGACTGTAAAAGCTGAAAGCTGCCTAAAAAGATCATTCTGTCTATCTCTGTCTTCTTACCAAAGTGAAAACTGAGCCTGAGTATATGGGAATGATCATAGTCTTCTAATAACTCAATTGCTGAGGTAAACTTAGGATGTATTCCTTGTATTTTAGAGTTCTTTCTGTTACCATTGTTTGCTTTATCATTATTCTATTGTATTTTATTTTTATTTGTTTGGACCTAGATTTCTTCTTTAACTAGATTGGAAGTTCCTTAAAGGCAGGACTCATGCTACACACTTTTTACAACTCATAGCCCTAATATTAAGTCTTTATTTATTAGGCACCTAATTGATATTAATAGATATTGGTAAAAAGCTAACCAGATGTCAAATTGGGGCTTCTTCCTCATGGGCATCACTACTATAATTGCATGGAAAGCGACATCTAGTGGTTGATGTGTGTGTTACAATTGCCTTTTTTTTTTTTACACAGTAATGGTTACTTTATTTAAAAAAATTTAATTTTCAATTACAAGTTACATTTAGTATTATTTTTATTAGTTTCTGATGTACATATTAATGGTTAGACAATAATATATTTTATAAAGTATTATCCTTGATAATTCCAGTACCCACCTGGCACTATACATAGTTATTACAATATTATTAACTATATATTCCATATGATATACTTTACATCCCCATGACTATTTTGTAACTACCAATTTTTATTTCTTAACCTCTTCACCTTTTCACCAAGTCCTCCAAACTCTGAATACTAGAGTTTTTATCACCTAGATTGAATAAATAGAATATAAATTAAATTTTTAAGTTGAATTCAATAAAATTGTAATTACTAAATGTTTTAAGAAGTGGAAGTTATTGTGAATCAGTATGTCCCAAAATTTATAAGTTTGGACTTTGAAATCTAGAATTCATGTCTACCCAAAGTAATATTACATATTTTAAATTCACTCTGTTCCTGAAACACTATAATGTAATTTTTGTATATGGAATTATCCTTCCCATAAGAGAGCAATGATATACTAGTACTACTGTCTTTATATCGCTACCAGCACCTAAGATAACATAGTGATAGTCACATAACAGGTGGATCAAATAAGTATGTGTTGAATTAGTTATATATGTTGGAAGGACCTGTGTTTTATTCATCTTTATTGCCTAACAAGTTTTCTGGACTCTAATAATACTCAATTCATGTTTGATGAGTAAGTCTAAATAAGTCTATTTAACCTGTAATGTAGTTGATGTATAATACTAAAACATGAGTTCAAAACCTCATCATCTATGTCTAATAAATAATGGCTGCATAACAGACTTTAGGTTGTAAATGTGGCAAACAAGGCGTAGCTCACTTGGTTAGAGTGACATCCTGATATGCCAAGGTTGTGGGTTCAATCTCCAGTCAGGGAACATACAAGACACAATCAATGAATGCATAAATAAGTGGAACAACAGCCGAAGCCGGTTTGACTCAGTGGATAGAGCGTCTGCCTGCGGACTGAAAGGTCCCAGGTTCGATTCTGGCCGAGGGCATGTACCTTGGTTGCGGGCACATCCCCAGTAGGGGGTGTGCAGGAGGCAGCTGATCGATGTTTCTC
>NW_006299708.1:164708-173364 GCF_000327345.1 Myotis davidii
ATAAGTGGAACAACAAATTTCTTCTCTCTCTCTCTCTCTCTCTCTCTCTCTCTCTCTCTCTCTCTCTCTTTCCTCTCTCTTCCCCTTCCTCTCCCTGTCTCCAAAAGAAATACAGAACAACAAAAAACACAAGAAATGTCACAAACATATTTTTAATATATTTTTATTGATTTTAGAGAGGAAGGGAAAGGGAGATAGAGATAGGAACATCAATGATGGGAGACAATCATTGATCGACTGTTTCCTGCAAGGCCCCTGCTGGGGATTGGTCCCGCAACTGGGGCATGTGCCATAACCAGGAATTGAACTGTGACCTCCTGGTTCACAGGTCGATGCTCAACTATTGAGACATGCTGGCCAGGCACAAACATATTTTTCTGGAACAGCCTCTTGGAATGTAAGTGAAAAATTCCCCCAACATCAGGTCATTGTTGTTTGTTCTTATACTGGTAATTAGTAAAAGGAATTTCAGCATGTTAGGGGTTCTAACTAAAATAATGATTTCAGGCCGAAACCGGTTTGGCTCAGTGGATAGAGCGTTGGCCTGCGGACTGAAAGGTCCCAGGTTCGATTCCGGTCAAGGGCATGTACCTGGGTTGTGGGCACATCCCCAGTAGGAGATGTGCAGGAGGCAGCTGATCGATGTTTCTCTCTCATCAATGTTTCTAGCTCTCTATCTCTCTCCCTTCCTCTCTGTAAAAAATCAATTAAAATATATATTTTTAAAAAAAGATCCTTAAAAGAATGATTTCAGTACTTCAATAAGCACTGGGGAAGATAATCTGGTCATGACTGGAGTAAAGGAAAGCATGGAATGTTGGGAAGGACCCTAAGTTACTTTTTAAGTTATAGGCTCCCAAGGCTGAGCATTGATAAACATTATTTGGTGTATACATTACATAAAAGTTTCTCTTATTTGATGAGAAGCATGCTATCTTACTGTACATAAATACTGAGGTATCTGCCTATGTTAAACTAATTACTATTTATTTTTCTAAGCCATTAAGCTTCATGCCAGAATAAAATATAGTTCTGGAAGGCAGAAGTCATCTATTTTCCTGTTTAATAGATCTTTATTTTAAAAGAAGACAATTTTCTGGCTTCAGGAACTCAATTATTAATATAAGTGAATGAAATTGTTACGAGTAGCTATTATAATCAGTTAGGTTGTGGGAATAGCATTTTCAGTAAATCTTGAAGCTGATAATACTGTGCTACTAGAGATGAAAGAGTGGGGGAAAAGAAAAAAAATTGTGGTTAAAGATAGTATTATGTATTTTATGCCACATGATTGCTCAAGAATGCAGAGAAAAAACAACTTCTTGGCTAGTTGCCAAGGTTACTGCTAATATGGATTAATAGGTAATTTCTTACAAGAGATGATAGGAGGAAAAAAAAGTTCCTAGGAGCTTGTACAGTGGCAAATCATATTACAGAGAAGTTTTATGAATTTCTTTTTCATTTTTAAAATATATATTTTTGCTTTAAAATTATTTTAAAAAAATGTTATACAGTGGGGCCTTGACTTACGATTTTAATTTGTTCCATGACGGAGCTCGTAACTCAAATTACTCTTATGTCAAATCAAAAAGTGAACGAGTGAGACACGTGATGCTGGGCTGATGTTGTGGCGTTCACTGTGACGTTCGCTGCGCCAACTAGCAGTAGGGTATCTGAAGCTGGCTTGTAACCCGAATTTTAGCTCGCAACTCAAAGCAAAAAATCGGCCGAAAGACGGCTCTTATCTCGAAAAACTTGTTAGTCGGGACACTCGTAAGTCAAGGCCCCACTGTATTACATGTGTTGGCAAGGATATGGACAAAAGGGAACCCTTGTGCACTGTTGATGTGACTGCAAATTGGTGCAGCCACAATGGATAATAGTATGGAGATCTCTTGAAAAACTAAAAATATATACCATATGACCTAGCAATTCTACTCCTGGATATTTATCTGAAGAAAAGGAAAACCTTAATCTGTAAAGATATACGTACCCCTATGTTTATTGCAGCATTATTTACAATATCCAAGATATGGAAGCAACTGAGGTGTCCATTGATAAATGAGTGGATGAATAATATATTTACCTACACAATGCAATGTTACACAGCAATAAAAAAGAATGAAATCTTGCCATTTTTGACACCGTGGGCGTTCTAGAGGGAATTATACTAAGTAAAGTAAGTCAGGTTGAGAGATACAAATACCATATAATTTCACTTATATGTGGAATCTAAACAAATAAAACAACACAAAAATAGACCAATAGAAACAGAAACCAAAGGGATGGTTACTAGAAGGGAGGGGGTAAAAAAGGTGAAGGGGGATATAATCAACAATATTTTTCCAGTATTTTTTTATAAATTTGAATTGTTGAATTCAGTTGAGATGTTAGTCAAAGTCTGGTTTTCAGGTTTATATTTAATGATTTTTCTCCTCATTTCTCTTTCTTTATAGGCTTGCTATGGGTGTTCTCCAGGGTCAAAGTGTGACTGTAGTGCTATAAAAGGAGAAAAGGTAAGATCTGAGATGGGACTTTGAAAATATAGGAAAAACAGAAAAATAATGTTTTTAATACTGTTTTTTAAAAAACAGGGTTTCTACCTCAGCACCTAAGTAAGTAAAAATGAATTCTATTCTAGTGCTTATTGTAGATTGTTGCAGGGATCAAAACATTGTTTGTAAAAGGCCATAAAATAGATGTTTTAGGTTTTGTGACCCAGTAACGTCTCTGTTACATATCTCTCTTTAAAATATTTTATTATTATTATTATTAAGGTATTACAAATGTGTCCTCATCCTCCCCATTAACCCCCAACCTCCCCCCCCACCACACACACTCATGCTCCCATCCCCCTGTACATTTTTAGCTCTTGGACTATATAAAACAAACTTCTGACTGTATTTTACTTGAGATCTGTAGTCTATCAACCTCTGATCAATCCTGTTGAAAGCACTTAATAACCAAAAGAAGGGGAAAAACACTTAAGAAGGAACCAAACATTTATCAGGCTACTAATCCGTGCTGGATACCATGCTAGACAACTTTGTGTATACTTATGTAGTCTATGTAAGTTAATGATTGGTGAAGCTCTATTTTTATCTCACTGTTCCACAACAGCATCCCTGTTGTATACATATGATGATTACAAAGTATTGGTGATGATTAAATAGCATAAACCTAGCCACTTTGAGTCAGTGACTCACATTAAAATTGGAAGATTAAAAAGAGATAGTGAATTGTGGCCCTATGAGAATTTTAAGGAGAAAGGGGATTATACTCTAGTTTCCACTCTTTGAGCTCAATAAATATTTTTGAATAAATAAGTGAATGCTACTAATTACATATGAAAAAGTTTGGGACACCATCTCAAGACCATATTCCATTTAGAAATATAAAGGTTCTCTGGCATATTAATGTGTTTAAAAGTTCTGGAGTAAAGAAAACTGTTTTGCAATGCTATATTTCCAAGCTCCATTTCATCATGTAACCCACTTTTCTCTTAACAGACCACCTATTGCAGTAGTCCCCCTTTATTCATGGTTTTATTCTCCATTGTTTTATTTAACCACAGTCTTCTGAGGTTAAAAAATATTAAATAAAAAATTCCAGAAATAAGAAATTCATGTGTTAAATTGCATGCCATTCTAGGTAGAGTGACTAAATCTTACACCATTATGCTCCATCCTGTCCAAGATATGAACCAGTCCTCTGTCCAGTGTATCCATGCTGTATACACTATCTGTCCATTAGTCACTTACTAACCATATCACCAGAAGGTCAGTATTTGCCTTAACACTATATCAAAAGGCTTATGTCAATCACCTTACTTCATTTAGGAATATCATATTATAACAAAAAAGGGTGACTACAGGATCCTAAGATATTTTGAGTGAGAGAGACCATATTCGTATAACTTTTATTACAGTATCCTATATAATAAAGAGCTAATATGCAAATGGTCATCACGCCCTCATGCCCTTGCACCGAGGCTGGGGACCTGAGGCTGCGCCACCCCCTGGTGGGGCTTGATGAGGGACCTGAGGCTGTGTCCCTCGCCCTGTAGGGCCTGACAGGGGTGTGGCCAGCCAGGTCTGGGTCTTGTGCTATTTCGAGGCACACATGGGCGGGTGGGGACTTGACTCTGGGTCCCACGGCATGCCCCAAACTCTGACAGGAGGGAGATGTTCATATACATTTTACTAATTTTCTTTCATATCTGACACTTCTATTATAGAGAAAGGGCAAATAGCAATATTAAAATATTTCCTCTAATTAGTTCCCTTTTAATGTGCATGAATTTCATGCACCAGGCCACTAATATTGTTATAATTGTTCAATCTTATTATTAGTTATTATTGGTAATCCTCTACTGTGCCTAATTTATGAATTAGCCTTTATCATAAGTATGTATGTATAAACGAGAAAAAAACTATGTATAAGGTTCAGTATTATATGTGGTTACAGGCATCAACTGAGGGTCTTGGAATGTACCCCCATGGATAAAATGATACTACTATATATTAATCAAATAGTGTTATGCTGAACATCTATTTGAATAACAGAATTTGAGGGGAGTAGTTTTATAGTAATGGTGCTATCTCTAATGGTAAATAAAATAAGAGTGATTAATTTCTTATATTGGTACAGTGACTTTTATCAGATTAAGTCTTCTTGGGATAAGAAGTATACACTCTGGACAAAAATAATAGCTATTTAATGGCACAGGAGAGTGACCAAAAATTAAAAAAAGGAGAAAGGATTCTACCCTTGAAAGAAAGGAACTACACTGGGCAAGTTTGCATTTATGTTGCTTTTCTCCTGAGTGCACTGTTCAATCTCCATGGTATAGGATGGTCAGAGACCAGACACGATGCCACAGTCTTACTGGCTTGAGAAGTCAGAGGACAGAAGTGAGGATGCCAGAATGGTTTTGAAGTGATGGGAGTTATGCTGGAATGAAGGGAGCCACAAAGGAGATAGCCAAAAAATTCTGCTTCTTAACTCCACACAAACTCTCGGTTGAATCCTGAAATTTACATGTAAAGGAGGATTCATACAACCCAGCAAAAAGGAATTGTTAGATTAGAAGAATGCAATAACTAAACATAAAATTTAATTGCTGTCCAGTGAAGGGAAAACAGAGTTTTACGATTTAGTTCAGTTGAGTTAACTATTTCCTGAAATAAAATTTCAATATTTTCCAGAGGCAGAAAAAGAATCCA
Organism: Myotis davidii; assembly: GCF_000327345.1. Lineage (NCBI taxonomy): Eukaryota > Metazoa > Chordata > Mammalia > Chiroptera > Vespertilionidae > Myotis > Myotis davidii. The sequence continues at coordinate 169,934 of NW_006299708.1, forward strand.
TGATGTCTACATATTAACTACAATGTCCAGTATGCAATCAAAATGTACTGGACATAAGAGATAGCAGATAAAAGTGACCCATAGCCAGAAAAAGATCAGTCAATGATAACTAACTTGAAATAACACATATGTTAGAAATTCTAGACAGTGATTTAAAACTAATAGGATAAATATATTTATTATTTTAAAGGGAAATCAGCTCAGAATGAATGAACAGAGAATCATAACAGAGCTCTGGAAACTGGAAGAAAGAGGAAAATCTACATTTAAAAAGCAAAATATAAGAAAGAGCAATTTACCAGATGGGCTTTTAAAAGCAGGATGGAGATGACTGAAGAAGGGGTCAGTGAAGTTAAAAATACATTAGAAGAAAGATCCAATCTGAAGAACAAAGAGAAAGAAAAGCATAGGTCCTCAGTGACCTGTGAGACAGTATTAAATGACTTAATACAAATATAAATGGAATCCTATAAGAACAGGAGGAAGAAAACAGGGGAGTAATAATAGTAATAATTAATGAGGCAGTAGTAATGGCAAGAATTTTGCTCACTTGGTGAAAAATACAAATTTACAAAATAACATAAATTTAAGAAGTCCAGCACAACCCACACAGGATAAAAACAAAGAAAACTACACCCAGGCACATCATAATGAATCTACTGAGAAAAATATAAATATATGATTAAAAGAAAATCTGAAAGAAGCTAAAGAAAAAATACACATTATATACTGGGGCACAATAACATCACTGAGTTTTACAAATTCTTCATATATTTTGGAAATTAAAAGTTTGTCAGAGCTACTGTTTGCAAACATTATCTCCCATCTGGTTGGCTGCCTGTTTGTTTTGTTGTCAGTTTCTTTTGCTATGCAGAGCTCTTCAGTTTGATATAGTCTCATTCATTTATTTTTACCTTTCCTCCTTGCCTTTGGGATCAAGTCCATAAAATGTTCTCTACCATCAAGGTCCATACCAAACAAATAAGCAATCCAATCAAAAAGTGGGCAGAGGACCTGAAAATACACCTCTCCCAAGAAGACATACAAACAACCAATAGATATATTAAAAGATGTTCAACCTCACTGGCAATCAGGGAAATGCAAATTAAAACTACAATGAGATACCACCTTACACCAGTTAGAGTGGCCTTTATCAACAAGATAAGTAACAACAATGTGGGAGAAGTTGTGAAAATAAGGGAACCCTCATTGACTGCTGGTTGGAATGTAGACTGGTACAACCACTATAGAAGGCAGTCTAGCAATTCCTCAAAAAATTAAAAATAGAGCTACCATATGATCTAACAATCCCACTCCTGGGTATATACTCAAAAAACTCTAAATCATTTACATGCAAAGATGTATGCACCCCTATGTTCATTGTAGCATTATTCACAGTGGCCAAGAGTTGGAAACAGCCAAAGTGGCCTATAATAGAAGACTGGATAAAGAAGATGTGGTATCTATACACAATGGAGTACTATGTGGCCGTAAGAAAGAATGGAATAGCCTCATTTACAACAACATGGGTGGACCTTGAGAACATTATGTGAAGTGAAATGAGTCAGACAGAAAAAGCAAGAACTACATGATTTAACTCATATGTGGAATATAAAACTGAAACTTAAGAACAAACTGCAGTGTGGTGGTTGCCAGAGGAAGGGGGGTAGAGGGAGAAAGCGGTCCTAACATGAGGTGACAGGAGAAGATTTGACTTTGGGTGGTGTGCACATGGTCCTATATACAGATTTTGTAAATTAGTAATCCACACATGAAAACTATATGTTCATGTTGACTAACGTCACCCTAACAAAATTTAATTTAAAAAATCATCATTGAAAATATCTGCATATACAGTGAAAATACACATAAAAGCAAAAGCAAATTTAAGACATTTTCTGGTCATAAAACATGAGAAAATTTTTCACCAGCATATTTGCACTAAAATAAATTTCTTCAGGCTAAAAGACTGTTTAAGCCATAACAACAAAGCTTCAAAAGCATAACAACAGCCCTGGCTGGGTGGTTCAGTTGGTTGGAGTGTCATCCGAAACACCAAAAGATTATGGGTTTGATTACTGGTCAGGGCACACACATAGGCTGTGGATTCAATTCCTGATTGGGGTGTATATGGGAGGCAACCGAACATCGATGCTTCTCTCTCTCTCTCTGAAATCAATAAAAACAATAACAACAACAGCATATCCTCAGGTGAGAATTTAAACAAAACAAAACAAAAAAAAGAAAAGAAAAGCATAACAACAGAAGCCCAAACTGACAGAATTAAAGAGAGAAATAGATAAATCCACAATCATAGTTATAGATCCTAATACTCCTATTTGTCATTGGCACAATAACTATGAAAAAAAATTTGTAAAGGCATAGGTGGTTAGAATTACACTGCTAACAATATAGGCCTAACTGACATATATAGAGTCCTATATCCAATAACTACAGAATGTAATTTTTTTCAAAGGTATATGAAATTTTCTCCATGATAGACTATATAATGGGCAATAAAATGAGACCCTATCAATATCAAAATATTGAAAACATCAGTATATATTATCTTACCACATGTAATGAATAAGAAATCAATAACAATAAGATCTGTCAAAAATCCCTAATTATTTAGAAATTGGAAAGCACCATTCTAAATAACTGATAGAGCAAGGAAGAAATCACAAGGAAAATTAGAAAATACTTTAAGTTGCATAATTATTGAAATGCAATATACTGAGAATTGTGGTATTGAATTAAAGCAGGGTTTAGTGAAAAATAGTTTTAAATACCTATTTTAAAAAAGAAGAGAGGGGAAAGGCCAGGAAGGCCCCCCAACAGCCAGGCAAGGCCACAGAGACCCCCTCCTGGTGCCAGCGGGCCCCATGGGAAGTTAAAGACTAAAGGCAAGAAGGACAGCCCAGATGTCAAGGCCCACAGGAAAAGCAAAACTGGGACTCGGAGCTCAAAAACCACAGTCCCCAAGAGTGAAAATGGTGTGACTTCCCCGGTCAAAAAGAAGACAGGGAACAAGGTCCTTAAAGAGGCCACTGCCCAGGGGGCCAGGAAAGGGTCGAAAGCCAAAGCTGTTGCTGCTCCTAAGGACAGCGAGTCCAAGATGGTACCTGAACTGCTGACCAGGAAGGCAGAGGTCCCCAGGGGCCCAAGAAGGCCTGGCATGTCCACCACGGCCTCATCATCCAAAGAGAACAAGGTGAAGGCAGAAGCCAAGAGCTAGAGGCGGGGTGGAGAGACACTAAGACTCAGAGTTTTTATATTCCCCAAAAAACACATCACTTTATTTTACTGTAACCTATTTATCAATAAAGAATTTTTTCTCCCTCACAAATTGGTGTGGACGAGGGCTGAGGCCTGAGGATCTGGCCATTGAGGGCCAGGGCCCAGATAGAAGCTCCCGCCCTGGGGGAGCC
>NW_006299708.1:173594-178092 GCF_000327345.1 Myotis davidii
TGTAAAAAAATAAATAAAATAAATACTACAAACGTCACAAAATCAAAAAAAAGAATTTTTTCTCCCTCACAAAAAAATAAAATAAATAAATAAGAAGAGAGATTTCAAATCAGTGATTTAAGTTTCCCAGTTAAGTAACTATAAAAGGGCAAGCAATTTCAATTTAAAATAAGAAATAATAAGGACAAAAGGAGAAATAAAAATATATGGACTAGAAAATAATAGAAAAACATTATACAGCCAAAATTTGTTAATTGCTTGTTAGCATAACTGATAAGAAAATAGAAAACACAAGTAACCAATTTTAGGAATAATAATACAAATATGAAAAAATAAAGGAATATTATAAACAACTTTACAATTATATAACAATAAATACAACAACTTAGGAGAGATAGAAAAATAACTTGAGAAACAACATGACCTAAAACCAACTTACAAACTAACTCAAACAAATATGAGTAGCCCTATATTTATTTACTAAGGAAATTAAACTCTCAAACACTTCCCACACACAAAAGATTCCAGACCAGAGTTTTCACTGGTGAATTAAATGAAACATTTGTATAAGAGACAATATCAATTTTTCATAAACTCTTTCAGAAAATAGACTGATGCCCAACTAATTTTATGAACTAATATGTCCTAGTACCCAAACTAGACAAAAACAAAATTACAAAATCATAAAACTACAACTAAATTTTTCTCATTTTAATGTAGATGCAGAAATCTTTAAAAAATTTAGGAAATCAGATCCAATCTACAGTAATAAAAGAGAAACATGCAAATTGGTGTCACTCCACTATGCACACCAACCAATCAGAGTGACTATGCAAATTAACACAACAAAGATGGCAGTTAATTTGCATACGCAGGCACAATGCGAAGACTGAAGGCTTTGGCAAGAGTGAGGACTGAAGACTGAAGACTGAAGAGGCTTGGCTTCTTCGCTGCGGCCGGACCAAAGACCCGGGTCCTGGTTGCCGGAGGAAAACCGGTGCTAGCAGCCAGGGGAAGGAAGGCCTATTGCACGAATCTTCATGCAACAGGCTTCTAGTAGAATATAAAGTGAATAATATATTATTATTAAGTGGGGCTTATGCCGGGAATCCTTAGTTGGTTTACCATTTGAAAATCAAAAATTGTAATCCACCATATTAAAAAAGAATAAAAAAATCAAATTTAGTATAAGCCCACCATATAATTATCTCAATAGATGCAGAGAAAACATTTAACAAAACTCATTATCTGTCTCTGATTAAAACAAAACAAACAAACAAAAAACCTCTCAGCAAATTAAGAATAGAAGGGGTTTTCTTGAACTTAAGGGACATCTACCAAACCCCTTCAGCTTAAATTATGCTCAATGGAGAAAGATGGAATTCCTTTCTCCTAAGATCAGAAATACGTCTGTTCTCACTACTTCTATTTAAATCTGCCAGTGAAGTAGGATGAGACTACTGGAAAGGAAGAAGAAAAACTGTCTTTTTTTGTAAATGGCATGATTTGTCAATGTAGAAAAATTAATGGGCAATATTAAAATGCTCTTAAAATTTGTAAGTGAGTTTAAAAAGATCACAGAATAAACAAAACCAATAAAACAAGATCAATAAACCAAAATCAGTTACATTTCTATGTTCTAACAATGAAAAAATAGGAAATTGGAATTATAAAATCATCTTTCATATTAGCATACAATTTTCAAATACATAGGAATAAATCAGACAAAATGTGCAATTCCTGTACACTAAAAACTAAAAAAAAAAATATTGCTGGCAGTAATAAAAGAAGATCTGAATTAATGGAAATATATATCATGCTCATGGATTAGAAGATTCAATATCATTAATGGGCCAATTCTCTCCAAATTTGTCTACAGATAAAAAGCAATTCCAAGTAACTATAAAACTACAGTGAACATGATAGGAGAAGGAAAGCCATACAGATGAATAGAACAGAATAAAGAGTCCACAGTTGTATGAGGAACTGATTTTTTTGACCAAAGTGCAAAGGCAATTCAGTGGAGAAAAATAATCTTTTCAACAAATAGTACTGAAAGAATTGAATATGCACATTGAACAAAAATGTACTTTAACTCTTTGTTTGAACTCTATATAAAAATTAACTCAAAATGTATCATAATTCTAAATTTAAACATAAGTCTATAAATCCTCCAGAATAAATCATAGAAAAAAAATCCTTTTGACGTTTAGGCAGATATTTCTTAGATTTTACACCAAAAACATGATCCATAAAAGAAAAGACAAATAGATTCTATTTCATCAAAATTAAGAATTTATTCTTTTCCAAAGACATTGTTAAAAGAATGAAAAGACAAATCACAGTCTAAGAAAAAAATGTTTGCAAATCACATATCAAATATAAGTCTTGCATCCAACATATAAAAAGAAATCTGAAAAAAGGTGAAGAGATTAAGGGATAAAACCTCATAGACACAGATAACAGTATGGTGATTATCAGAGGGAAAGGGGAATGAAGGTAGGTAGAAGAGGATATAGGGAGGATAAATGGTGATGGAAGGAAACTTGACTTAGGGTAGTGAACACACAATACAATATGCAGATGATGTATTAAGAATTGTACACCTGAAACCTACATAATTTTATTAACCGATTTCACCCCAACAAATGTAATAAGAACAGAAATCTCAAAACTTAATTAAAAATCCCCAAATAATATTAAATTAGAAACAAATTGGCAAACGATTTTAAGAAACTTCACCAAAGAATATTTATAAATGGCAAATAAACATATGAAAAGTTATTCAACATTATTAATTAGGGAAATGCATAATAAAACCATAATGAGGTAGTTCTGTAAACCCATTAGAATGTCTAAATATTAAATCAGAAACATACCAAGTATAGGAAAGGATGCGGAGCAACTAGAGCTATCATAGATTGATGGTGTGAATCTAAAATGCTGCAGACACTTTGGAAAACATTTTGGCAGTTTCTTAAAAAGTTAAACATAAAATTATAATATGACCCCATCCTCCTAGGCCTTTACCAATGAGAAATGAAAGTATATGTCTACATAAAAAACTTGTATATGAGTTCATGGTAGCTTCATTTGCAATAGCCAAAACCAGGAAACAACTCAACTGCCCATTACCCGATGGATGAATAAAAAAATTTTAGTATATTTATACAATGGAATCTTATTCAACAATAAAAAGGATTGACCTATTGAGACCCACCACAATAAGTCTGAATCTCAAAATAAATATGCTGAGTGAAAAGTTAGACAAAATGAGTGCACTCTGTACAATTCCATTTATATATAATTCTAGAAAATGAAAACTTCTATACTGACAGAAAGCAAATCAATCTTTGCCTGGGGTGAGGATAGGTAAATAGAGGTATGAGGAAGATATTTAAAAGTGGGGAAAAGAAAAAAAATAATATTTATAATGTTCATTTTAATATTTTTGATTAAAGACTTTCTATTTTAGAGCTGTTTTAGTTTCACAGCAAAACTTAAAGAAAGATACAGATATTTCCCAGAGATCCCTCTGCCCCCACACTTACATACTTATACATAGTTTCTCAAACCCTCACATCCCCCACCACAGTAGTACACATGTAGCAATTGATGAATCTACATTGATGCATCATTATCACCCAAAGCCCATAGTTTACCTTAGAGTAAACTCTTGGTATTATTCATTCTGTGGGTTTGGACAAATGTATAATGATATGTATCCATCATTATATTATCATACAGAGTATTTTCACTGCCCTAAAAATCCCCTGTGCTCCACCTATTTATCTACCCTCACACCCACTTCTGGCAACCAATGGTCACTTCACTATTTCAATAGCTTTGCCTTTTCCAGAATGTCATATAGCTAGAATCATACAATATGTAGCCTTTGTACATTGGCATCTTCACTTAGTAACACACATTTAACGTTCCTCTATGATTTTTTATGGTTTAGATTTTTTTTATTTTTAGTGCTGAATAATATACCATTGTCTGGATGTACCACAGTATTTTTATCCATTCACTTGTTGAAGGATATCTGGGTTGCTTCCAAGTTTTGACAAACGTGAATAAAGCTGTTATAAACACTTGTGTGCAGGTGTTTGTGTGGTCATATGTTTTACACTCCTTTGGGTAAATACCAAGGAGTGCTTTTGCTGGATCATATTTAGTTATTTTTTTCATCTCTTTTTTTCTTTATTGATTAAGGTATTACATATGTGTCCTTATCCCCCCATTGCCCCCTCACCCCACTCCCGTTCATGCCCTCACCCCCCTGTTGTCTGTGTCCATTCATACAAATCCTTTGGTTGATCTCTTCCCCTTATCCCCACCCTCCCCTATCTTCCCTCTGTTTGAGCATCTGATCAATGCCTCTTTGTCTCTGGATCTGTTTTTGTTCATCAGTTTATGTTATCCATTATATTCCATAAATGAATGAGATCATGTGATATTTATCTTTCTCTGACTGGCAAAAGTGGATAATGTTTTA
>NW_006299708.1:178148-184873 GCF_000327345.1 Myotis davidii
AACTGATCCCACAAGCCAGTGTTCTCAAAACTGCCTGGTACTGGCACAAGAATAGACATATAGACCAATGGAACAAAACAGAGAACCCGGAAATTGACCCAAGCCATTTAGCTCAATTAATATTTGATAAAGGAGGCAAGAGCATACAATGGAGTCAAGAGAGTTTCTTCAGTAAATGGTGTTGGGAAAATTGGACAGATACATACAAAGAAAATTAAACTAGGCCACTAACCTGTACCATACATACACAAATGTAAACTCAAAATGGATAAAGGACTTAAACATAAGATGGGAAACCATAAAAATATTAGAGAACATATTTAATTTTGTAAGACACCTCCAACTGTCTTCCAAAGTGGCTGTACTATTTTGCCTTACCACTAATAATGAATGAGAGTTCCTGTTGCTCCATACTCTTGTCAGCATTTGATGTTATCATTATTCGGGATTTTGGCCATCCTAATGGGTGTGTAGTGGAATCTCATTGTTGTTTTAATTTGCATTTCCTTGATGCCATATGTGGAGCAGCCTTTCGTGTGCTTATTATCTTCCTTGGTGATGTATCTATTAAGTAAGTCTTTGGTCCCTTTTTAAAATCACATTGTCATCTTATTATTGAATTTTAAGAGTCCTTTGTATATTTTGGATAATAGGTGTTTATCAAATGTGTCTTTTGCAAATACCTTTTCCTAGTCTGTAGCTTGTATTTCTCATTGACATTATCTTTTGCAGAGCAGAAGTTTTTAATTTAATTGAGTATAGCTTATCAATTATTTCTTCCATGCATTTGTTTTTCTATCTAAAAGTCATCACTATATCCAAGGTCATCTAGGATTCCTCTTATGTTATCTTCTGGGAGTTTTATAGGTTTGTATTTTACATTTGGGTCTCTGACCAATTTTGAGTTAATTTTGTGAAGTTGTAAGGTCTGTGTCTAGATTCATTTTCGCATGGGCAGTTCAGATGTTCCAGTAGCATTTCTTAAAACAATTAAGAAATTTTTATTAGTGACAGTTACGTTTATTATTAATTGTTACATATGTGAAAAAATTTCGAATCATATACTTTTAATATGTGCAATTTATTGTAAATTAATCATACTGCAGTAAAATTGCTTTTTAAAAGTAAGTTTAACACAAAAATAATAAAACATGTAGATTCTTTGAAGGATTATGTTCACATGCACACTGCTAAAAACAAACAAAACTAGCCAGACACCTAATGAGAACAAGAAATTAACCAGCTGACAATCTAAAATTCATATCACAGTCAAACATTACCTAAACAAAATTTGTCCCTCTACCAGTTCCATCAGCACTTAATGGGAGCTTATTAAAATGCAGATTCTTAGATATCAGAGCAGACCTATTCAATCTAATTCTGGGGGTAAGGACTGTAATCTGTTTTAGCAATCTGTCCAAATGGTCCTTATGCAAGCTTGACAGTTGCTAAAGAGCCATATTCTTGTTATCCTAATTATAGTACATCAAATATTTCTTTGTGCTATATAACTACAAAAACAAAATAGAAATAACACAAAACATTATAATCATGTTATCCAATTCAATCATTGTTTTCATTTGTCAATTAAAGTATTGCCGCGTCAATATGTTTATATAATGTTTTCATTTCACATTATTATTTCTAATCCATATTATATTATAATCTAAAATAGTTTTAATCTTAATTGACATTATAGTAGTTTATCCTAATTTTAATTATTTTCTATTCACAGAACTCAAATACTTTTCTGTTAATTTTGTATCTTCCTTGAGAAACTATTCTTAAAATAGTTGTTTTATTCCCATGATCATGTACATTCTTATTGTGATTATAAAGTGCCCTTCCTATAAAAAACATAACATTCTTATGAGTTCTTTTGAGTAACAATCTAGACCAGTGATGGCAAACCTTTTGAGCTCGGCATGTCAGCATTTTGAAAAACCCTAACTTAACTCTGGTGCCATGTCACATAGAGAAATGTTTTGATATTTGCAACCATAGTAAAACAAAGATTTATATTTTTGATATTTATTTTATATATTTAAATGCCATTTAACAAAGAAAAATCAACCAAAAAAATGAGTTCGCATGTCACTTCTGACACACATGTCATAGGTTTGCCATCACTGACTGGGCACTATTTCTAAGTAAATTTGTCTGTTATCCTTTTTAATACTAGTTTGTTGTATATGATCCAACTTTATCACAAAATGTCATCCTTTGTATAATTTCTACTAACTCTAACTCTTATTTTTTTCTGAATTTTGGGCAATAACATGTGCCATGCATTTTATATAATCCATTAAGAAAGTTCATTCATTGAATGAATATTTATTGAATTTTTTTCTGTTGGGCATTAGCAATACAATAATGAAGAGAGCGTGATTGATTAGATGAAGAGGTAATAAAGATGGTGAAGTCAAGATTTTAACAAATTTCTGCCTGAGGTAGCGGGGTTGCTTTATTTCCTGGAATAGGGAATAAGGTAGAAAGTTAATGAATTTAATTGTTTGTTTATATTAAGCTTGCTTTGGGGGAAATTATACAACTTCTCTTTGTGCTAACTCTTCTTGTGTAAAATGGAAGTAATGATATTTACGTCATATTGTCATTGAGAGGGTTAAATAGGATAAAAACATGGAAAGAATTTAGAATAAACTCTGGCATGTTGAAAATAAGCAATACATTTTGGCTGCTATTATTTCTGCTGAGTTGTAGTTGCCTGCATGATATTCAAGTGTAGATATTTAAGATAGTTGGCCCTGTGAGCTAAGCTTTTAGGAAAAAATGTGGTGATATTTGAGATTTCTCAGAGAAAGAGAGAGAAAGGATCAGAAAAGGAATTCAGAGTAATACCAATATTTAAGGGATAGGCAGAGAGAGAGAAGTTTATTTCACAAAGAAATAAAAACATAATTTTTATCCAAATATGGGCAGGCAGCAAAAACCAGGTTTTTTTTTTTTTCAAGTTTGACCCTCATATATAGACACAGTATGCCATTTTCTGTGTTTGTGTTAGCAAATTACTGTAAAATTTAGATTAAATTATTGCCTGACAGCTGGTAGCAAAGGGAAGGCACACAACAAATGTCTGCTACCTAACATCTATATTAGGAATTAGGTAAAAGACCTTCCTCACACTCTCCTCATGGAAGTCTCTATAGTTTCTACTGCAGGAAACTTTCTACATTTCTAAGGTTAGGGATTGGTCCTGCAATTCTTTTGGCTACTCTCTAGGAGCTCCCCTTCTATCTTTCTTGGTTATATTACTCAGTCAGCTACATAGGACCACATTATCTATATATATATAAAAGGTTAATATGCAAAGTGTCCCCTTGGGAGTTCGACCATGAGACCGAGTTTGATTGCTCGCTATGATGTGCATGACCACCAGGGGGCGGTGCGGAACATGGCAGGTGACCAGTGGTGGTGGGGTGGCAGCAGGTGCTGAGGGATCGAGGGAAGGAGGAGGCAGGGAGGTGGGGAGGTGGGGGAACTGCATGGTGGCAGTGCATGGGTGGCAAGGGAAGGAGGAGGAGGAGGGGAGGCGAGAAACCTGATTGGCCCTGATCACTGGCTAGGCCTAGGGACCTGACCCATGCACAAATTTCATGCACCAGGCCTCTAGTTTGACTATAGTGTGAGGAGATTTCACAATATATAATTTATTGGTATATGATTTCATTGATACCAACACAATTAAAATTTTTAGCATCCTCTAATTTCAATTTCTAGTTTATTCCTTTCTCATCTATAACCCAGATAGCAATTATCAGAAAATATACCTCTCTTTAAGCACTATCCTCAAGTTTTGGCTGAGATAGGCTCTAAATACTAGCAAAGATCCCACATAGGGAAATCTACTAGAACTAGATTATTTTTTCCTTCTAACTTCCTTTCTGACTGGCACTTGTGATCAGATTTCTACTGCCAGTTCTATCAGGAATGGGCTATGTAATAATTTGAGGTAATTCAAAACTAAAACTTTTAAATCTTTTCTTTCTCTTCCCTCCCTCTATTTCCTTCAAAATAATTAAGTTGAGGTTGATGAAAACTAAGTTATAATAATTATATGACTAATTAAAATTAAAAGATATTTTTATAGAAACATGTAGTAATATGTCAATAATAATTGTCAAAACTACAGGAATCTTTAGCCCTACCATTAATTGACTAACATTTGCTTTAGTGGTTTTCAAGTAGTAAGTGGAATCTGACCAGAGTGTATACGACCCACCCCAATCGGGGCCAATCAAGGCCAGGCTGATGTGGAGGAGGGGTCGCAGGAGGTTGGCCACCAGCCCTGCCCCCATCAGGGCCTGATTGGGGCCAGGCCAGCTAGGGTGGGGTGCTGTGGGAGGTCAGCCATCAGGGGTAGGGGGTGCTAATCAGGGGTAGGCAGGCTGAGGGGAGGGGCCATGGGAGTTTGGGGGGATCAGTTGGGGCCTGATGGGATCAGTTGGCCACCATAGTACACATCATAGTGTCTGGTCGTTTCGGTTGTTCTGGTCATTTGGCTTTTATATGTATAGATTATAGTATGATTCAATATAACAAGGAATTTATTCTGTACAAAATTATCCAAGATATCTAGACAAAACTTAGTATTTACCACACACATGTGTACACACACACTCACATATACACACTGGAGATATGAATAAACGTCTACTGTATTATAACCTCTAGGGCAGTGGTTGGCAAACTGCAGCTTGTGAGCCACATGCGGCTCTTTGGCTTCTTGAGTGTGGCTCTTCCTAAGCCTTAGGAGTATGCTAATTAAGTTAATAACAGTGTACCTACCTATATAGTTTAAGTTTAAAAAATTTGGCTCTCGAAATTTCAGTTGTACTGTTGATATTTGGCTCTGTTGACTAATGAGTTTGCCAACCACTGCTCTACGGGAATGTGCTTCCAATGGTCCATTAGTTAATTGTCTGGTAGATGTGGATGCTTTGTCTTTTTTAGGCGCTTCCTAGGTTGTCACTATGGATAGAAGCTAGTGAGAGGGATCACAAATGAGGCCCAGAATCTCTGGGCATAGACTCAGCCTTTAAGCCTTAGGAAAGTAGAGGAACTGCTTGCAGCCCTGCAGTTGGGTACCTGTATTATGAGGCTATGAGTTCTTGGGGTTTTTAAACTTAGTAGTGGTGAATTTTTTCTGTTGGTGTTTACACTCTTACTGTGATTGGCTGTAAGCAAGCTAACTAACCCTAATGTGTTGATTGAATTATATATATTAGTACATATGGAGGGCCTGCTACCCCCATCTAACTGGCTATACAGATATGCACATCAGACAGCCTTGGATGCTGATAAGATACTGATGAGTAGACACTTAATGGTAGGTAGGCAGCTGATAGATTTATAGATACTGCTAAGATACTGATGAGTGGAGCCCTAGCCAGTTTGGCTTAGTAGATAGAGCATTGACCTGCAGGCTGATGGGTACCGGGTTTGAGTCCAGTCAAGGGTACATGCCCAGGTTGCAGGCTCAAATCCCTATAGGGATGTGCAGGAGGCAGCCAATCGATGATTTTTCTCTCTCATTGATGTTTCTATTTATCTACCCTCTCCCTTCTTCTCTCTCTAAAAATCAATAAAAACGTATTTTTTTTTAAAAAAAAAAAAGAAAGACAAGATAATGAAAGAGATTTAAAAAGTTTTCAGGAACTCGTGTTTTCATTATTTTTATATTATTAAAGAAGGGACAGGGTCAGAATGCAATCTTTGGCCTAAGTTCAGTGTTTTAGCTATTATACCATGACTAGTGGCCCAGTGCATGAAATTCATGCACATTAAAAGGGAATTAATTATAGGAAATATTTTAATATTGCTATTTTCCCTTTCTCTGTAATAGAAGTGTCACAAATGAAAGAAAATTAGTAAAATGTATATAAAAATCTTCCTCCTGTCAGAGTCTGGGGCACTCCATTGGAAACAGAGTCAAGTCCCTGCCCACCCACATGCACCCTGAAATCACAAGAGACCCAGACCCAGCAGGCCCCACTCCCATTGGGCTAGATCCAGACCCCCAGCCCCACCCCAGTCAAGCCCCTCCAGGTGGGGGACATGACATCAGGTCCCCTGGCCTGGCCCCAGGGCAGGAGGTGTTCCCTGAGGTCCCCCATCAAGCCCCATTGGGCAGGGGCACTGGCACAGGTCCCATGGCCTGGCACCAGGGTGTGGGTGTGTGGCCTCAGGTCCCCTGGCCCAGTGCTGGGGTGAGCAGTGCAACCTGAGGTCCCCTGTCAAACCCTGCTGGGTGAGGGGTACAACTTGAGGTCCCCCTGGCACTGAAGCGAGGGGTGCAGCCTGAGGTCCCCCATCAAGCTCCACTGGGCGGAGGATGTGGCATGAGATCCCCCGTCAAGCCCATCCAGGTGGGGGGCACAACCTTTGGTCCCTTGGCCTGGGCTGGGCCTGGGGACATGGCCTCAAGTCTCCCGTCAAGCCCCACCAGGTGGGGAGCGCAGCCTCAGGACCCTGCTGATTCTTCATTAAGGCTCATTACAGAAACCCAACCTCCGCTGTGGGCACAGCCATCTTGTGTTGGGGTGAGGGTTAATTTGCATGCTGCCTCTTTATTATATAGGATATGCATAACTCATGGACACAGACAATAGTATAACGAAGGCCTAGTGTAAGGTGAGGGCTGGGTGGAGGGAGGCAAAGAAGGGGAAATGGGGGACATCTGTAATACTGTCAACAATAAAAAAAAC
>NW_006299708.1:184885-189179 GCF_000327345.1 Myotis davidii
TGGACCCTCAATGGTAGGGAGGCAGCCCTCCTTTGCTGGTGTTAGTAAGTGCTATGGTCAGAACTGGAACTTGAGTCACAATTCAAAAGGTAATTCTGAGTAGAGGAATTATTAGTGATTTTCTCTTTATTTTTTGTTTTCTACAATAAATGTATTCCTTTTTTGTATTAATTTTATAATCAGAAAAAAATAAAATTTTCATGATCTAGATAAGGTCTTTTTCTGGCTTATTTATCTCTAATCAGCTAATGAATTTCCATTCTGGATAAACTCTTCTGCTCTATAACAAATCTGAAAGCTTCTCTGATTTTTTTTTTATTTCTTTTCATCCCTGCACCATACTTATTTCATTTAACCTCTGCACCCCCTTTTTCCTGGGTTAATGACCATCTTTCTTATTAAACTTTTGATGTCAGTATGGTTAAATCTCACTTCATCACTGATATGTTTTTTACTTTTACAAGAAAACATGACATTACATAACCATATGTAATATAAATTCAGAATGACTTGTCTTTATCACTCATATCTTAAAGGTTTCCCACATTAGTGGATACTGTATATTTTGTATTATTAAATTATTCTTCTCTAGATAGTTGTTTGATCCTTCTGAATCTCAATCATTACTGTGCTTGAAAATTCATAAATGACCTTATCTTTCATTCTTTTTTAACTGCAGGGGGAGAGAGGATTTCCAGGTTTGGAAGGCCATCCAGGTTTGCCTGGATTTCCAGGTCCAGAAGGGCCTCCAGGGCCTCAAGGACAGAAGGTATGTGCCAAGTTGCCAACCAGTAATACCAGAGGAAGTTGAAGGCTATGCTGTTATTCAACACTTCTTGGGCAAGAAGTTGAGGCCAGCTTTTTGTGCTTCCGAAGCTGAAGTAGTGTAATTAATGACTTCAGTAGAGGTAAAGGACAGGGTACAAACTATATTTTCTAATTGAATGACCCTGACATGGAGAAAAGTAGCCTGGAGCATACACATGAGGAGATAGTAATATCACATGACAAATCTCCAAAGTAACTAGTGTCTACCTGGTTTTGGAGTTCCCTTTTTATTCTACTTAGTGTGATATGCTCAATGGGAGGGACTGGGTGCAAAGGCACCCTGAAATTTTACCAGTAAACCGGCTGCTTAGTGCCAGGGGAAAAAAAACACGCAGTGCCAGAGGGTAAAAGTTGTGAGTTCTCACACTTACTCTGGCTTTTTTTTTCTCTTTAAATCCTTACTTTTGATTACTAAGCCTAATACATAGGATCGCCCAATTGGGGACACCCTAAGAGACTGCAGGAGAAAGTTGTTTCTGTGGAACCTGGGGATCAGAGCTGGGAGAACCAGCTCTGGGGCAGTCCATTCTCCCAAACCAGTATTAAGTGCGACAGGGAAAACAAAAGCTGTAAACTGGCTAGAGAGGATTTATAGCCTTGGACGTCAATCCAGAAAATCTACCACCTAGGGGCTGAATCCAAATTGACCCTTGTGTAAACACAAATAAAGGAGTCTAAGAAACAAAAGAATACTGCCTGCTTGAAAATCAGGACTGTGGCTTACAATACAGAGGAGCAGTGGAACGCAGAGAACTTCAATACTGTCCTGACTACCTAAAGAAACAGGTGTGACAAACAGAAGAGTAGAGGAAGTGAATGACTTTCACTACTGAGCATTTTTATTTTTTCATCTTTTACTTAAGAAAACATATTTTTTCTTTTTTCCTCAATTGATTTTACCTTTATAATTATTATATTTTTTTTATTTTGAATTAGTATTAGTACTACTACTATTTTACTTTTTTAAAAAAAGTATCATTTTATTTTCTCTTTATTTTATTTTGGAATTAGTGGTGTACATTCTATTTTCATTTTTCCTTTAGCATCATTTTAGTCTATCTCAACTTCACCTTTATGCCAACACTCTCTTCCTCACTTTTCCCATTTGGTTGTTCTGTTTCTCTTACTCTATTCCTGCTTTTTGTCCTATTGGTTTTTGCTAGATTGTTGACTAGATTGTTTTTTTGTGCTTGTTTGTGAGATTGTTTCTCTTTGTTGTTTCTGTTTATTTTTTGCTTCTGTTTTTCCTCTTTTTGCTTGTTATTAGTTGTTTGTCGTTTGCATTCATCTCTGGGTGTTTATTGTTTGCATTTTTTTGGATTAGTGGTTGTTCTATTAGAGTATTCCCCCCATATAAATAGTTTCCCCTCTTTCTTTTCCTCTCTTTCTTTTCTCTCTTATTTTTTTCCTTTTCTCAATATTATTTTTACACTCTCTTTTTTTCTTCTCCCCTAATTCTCTTTTCTCTGGTGGTCACCTTTATTTGGGGTTATTAGTATCATGAATACATTTGTGTTCTGTGCCTCGTGCATTATGCCTTGTTGTGTTGTATTTTATACCTTTAAATCAGTGCAGGAGAGAGAGAGCTATAAAACCAGATACCCAGAGAAGAGATCATGGGGAGACAGAGAAACAGCCCACATATGAAAGAAAAGGAGGCATCACCAGAAAAGGAATTAAACGAAATGGAGACAAGCAGTATGTCAGAGAAAGAATTCAGAGAAATGGTCATAAGGTCACTGAAAAGAATGAAAGACAAATTCAACAATATGTGTAAAAACCAAGAGGAAATGAGGAAGAACCAAGAGGAAATGAAAAATAACATCACTGCTATAAAGAACACAATAGAAAGCATCAACAGTATACTAGAAGAAGCAGAGGACTGCATCAGTGAGCTAGAACACAAGGTAGGAAAAAATACCCAAGCAGAGCAGCTTCTAGAAAAAAAAAATTAAAAAGCTGGAGGAAAGCCTAAGAGACCATTGGGACAATATGAAATGAAACAACATCCGCATCATAGGGGTGCCAGAAGGAGAGGAAAGTGAGCAAGGAATAGAAAACCTATTTGAAGAAATAATGACAAAAAACTTCCCTGATATAGGGAAGAAGAAACACACAAAAATCCAAGAAGCTCACAGAGTCCCAAACAAAATGAACCCCAAAAGACCAACACCAAGGCACATTAAAATTAAACTAGAAGCCAGTTGCATAAAGATTCTCGCAATAGGCCTTCCTACCCCTTGCTGCCAGCACCAGTTTTCCTCCAGCACACAGGTCCAAGGCCTTTGGTCTGGCCGCAGCAGAGATAGCAAGCCTCTTCAGTCTTCAGTCTTCAGTCTTTAGTCTTCACTCCGGCCAGAGCCTTCAGTCTTTGCTCCGTGCTTGCATATGCAAATAAACCGCCATCTTTGTTGGGTTATTTTGCATGCTCATCCTGATTGGCTGGTGGGTGTAACGGAGTGACACCAATTTGCATGTTTCTCTTTTATTAGTGTAGATTGGCAAACACCAATGACAAAGTAAGAATCTTCAAAGTGGCCAGCGAAAGACAGAAAGTTCCCAAAAGTGATCCCCCATCAGACTGGCGACTGATTTCTCAGCAGAAACACATCAGGCAAGAAGGGAATGGAATGAAATGTACAAAGTCATGCAAAGGAAGGGTCTGATACAAGAATACTGTACCTCAATCAAAATTGAGGGTGAAATCAGGACAAAAAAAGGACTAAGGGAGTTTATTACCCCCAAACCAACAATGCAAGAAATGCTAAAGGGTCTGCTGTAAAACAAATAAGAAGTAAAGAAGGAACACAGGCATAAAGAATGAAAATGGAGACAGACAAGTACCTATCAATAATAACTTTAAATGTAAATGGATTAAATGCCCAATCAAAAGATATAGGATAGCTTGGTAGATAAGAAAATATGACCTACATATCTGCTGTCTACAGAAAACCCACTTCAGAAAAAAGGACTCACACAGACTGATGGTGAAGGGATGGAAAAAGGTTTTTCAGGTGAATGGAACTAAAAAAAAAAAGCTTGGGTAGCAATACTTATATCTGGCAAATTAGACCTCAAAGCGAAGGACATAGCAAGAGATAAGGAAGGCCACTTCATGATAATAAAGGGAGCAATCCAACAGGAAGAAATAACAATGGTAAACATATATTCACCCAATACAGGAGCACCCAAATACATTAAAAAAAAAAACTTCTGGAGGATATCAAGGGAGAGATTGACAGCAATACAGTCATAGTAGAGGACTTTAATACCCTACTATCACCAATTGGAAAATCCTCTAAACAAAAAATGAGCAAAGAAACAGTTGGGGTCCAACCCCAGCAGGTCCAGGGGTTCCCCAAAGGTGTGGATGGAGTCCGCAAAGAATGAATGACACAGAGACAACGTTCAGTTGATCAGCATAGCTAGGTTCTCCAGCCAGGTTCTTTCTTTATTCTCCTGTTCC
>NW_006299708.1:190211-190951 GCF_000327345.1 Myotis davidii
AAAGTAAAAAAAAAAATGCCCCCCCCTCACCAATCCTGTTCAACATAGTACTGGAAGTACTAGCCGTTGCGATCAGACAAGAAGAAGAAATAAAAGGCGTCCAAATTGGAAAAGAAGTAAAACTTTCCTTATTTGCAGATGACATGATATTGTATATAGAAAACCCCAAAGACTCCATAAAAAAACTACTAGACCTAATAAATGAATTTGGCAATATAGCAGGATAAAAAAATTAATGCCCAGAAATCTATGGCCTTTTTGTACACCAATAATGAACTCACAGAAAGAGAAATGGAAAAAAAATCCCATTTACCATTGCACCAAAAAAAAATAAGATACTTAGGAATAAACTTAAGAAAGAACGTAAAAGATCTGTATTCGGAAATCTACAGGACATTGAAAACAGAGATAGAGGAATGCTTAAACAAATGGAAGAACATCCCATGTTCATGGATTGGTCGAATCATCACCATTAAAATGTTCATACTGCATAAGCAATCCATAGATTCAATGCAATACCTATTAAAATACAAACAGCATGTTTCAAAGTTCTTAGAACAAACTCTCCAAAAATTCATCTGGAATAAAAAAAGATTCTGAATAGCCACAGCAGTCCTTAGAAAGAACAACAATGTTTGAGGGATCACAATACCAGACATCAAACGATACTACAAAGTCACTGTTCTGATAACTGCCTGGTACTGGCACAAGAATAGGCATATAGATCAATGGAATAGAAT
>NW_006299708.1:192218-196591 GCF_000327345.1 Myotis davidii
AGGAGGAGGAGGGGGAGGAGGACGGAGAGGAGGAAGACAATGTTACATTGGTAGGAATATCGGAGGCCTTACTTTTAGAAAAGAAATAATGCCTCAAGGGGGGCACACACAGTGATGGGAGTTTGAAAGTCATTAATTACCATGGGGCAATCAGAAGACTTTCCTGGTGGGTAGTGTCCTTGAGTGGGATTGTAAAATTTGTGTAAGGTGGGATCAAGTATAGGAAAGGAGAAGACCACCTCTATGGAGGTCAAAAACAGCCACAATGGCAGATCCCATATCTCTGTTCCCAGAAACTTCAGCTAATTTCATCACAGAAAGGAACGAAATCTGAGGAGGCATTTTGTTTCTGTAGTGTCAGAGTCCAACTGTGGCAATGCAATCAGATCCAGTGTAATAACTTTGGGGTATCTGAGGTACTAAAAATTTCCATATTTAGAAAAATGTCCATTTATTGCATTTAGTGGCACAGAAGTCAGACATTAATCTGCCAGGTTGGGTTGTAGGTGATATATATAGCAATTTGTTACATTTAGAGCAGTGACAACGACCTGGGACAAGAGTTTCAATGAATTTGCTGAAGTGGAAGTCTCACAGGTTATTCTATGAGAGAGAAAGAAGAGATAATAGATCCATATAGCCTCTCCTTCAATTCCCAGGCTCATGATCCTTAAGGTGCTATCATCCTATCAGTTGGGAAGACTTTTCCCCATTGATTGCAATGTGGGCAGTCTCTTCTATACCATGAGCAAAGATGACATCTTATATGCATGTTAATATGGGGAATTTTAAGATTGGGAGAAATATATGTTTTTTAAAAAATGTCTCCTTTTGCCGAAACCGGTTTGGCTCAGTGGATAGAGCGTCGGCCTGTGGACTGAAAGGTCCCAGGTTCGATTCCGGTCAAGGGCATGTACCTGGGTTGCAGGCACATCCCCAGTAGGAGATGTGCAGGAGGCAGCTGATCGATGTCTCTCTTTCTCATCGATGTTTCTGACTCTCTATCTCTCTCCCTTCCTCTCTGTAAAAAATCAATAAAATATATTTTTTAAAAAAAGTCTCCTTTGGTTCATTGCCCTTTACCATCTGTATTAGGTAGACTGGTGAACTGATATATGAGAGGGCATATTCAGTTCATTTTCCTGGACAAGAAAGTTGTTTTAAAACACTTAGATTTTTTTCCCATGTAATCGTGGCACATCATGTCATTAGAGTATGAGGGGATTAAAATGCTTACTCATTAGGTAGTCATCCCAATAAAGGGGAAAATTAATGTAAATGCATAAGTAAGTTTTAACACTTACATATACCAGAGCATAAACTGTAGGGGTTTGGTTGAGTATGATCTCTGAGGAGGTGGCATTACATCAAGGTAGTTTTGTTAGATTTAAAAGTGTTAGGCTTGTTCGAGCAATTGAATCAATACCCCTTTCCCAGGAACTGAGTTCCAGGCCATTTTGCAACGGATATTCCCTTTTGCTGAGACCACATTCCCCTTGCTAAGACCATTATCTCTCCCCTCCAGATGTGCACAGAGAATTCTCCGCCTAGAAAAAGCCCACCAAAGTGCTTTAAAAACCTCTGACTCCTGTCACTGGGGGCTGGCACCACTTTGGGACTCAGCCACCTGGTGTGCGATTATCGAATAAATTTGGAATCCCTCACCATTTTGGCCTGGTGTGTTCTTCCTTTGGTGACCCTAACAATTGGTTCTGATACCTGAGGGGGTTCCATGGGCCATCGTCCAGGCTTTGATCACTCTGAGTTTGCTACTCAGAGAGCAATAGGCAGTGGCAGCTCATGCTGGGCTTACCTCCAAATCCTACTCAGGTGACTCGACTGCCTGCCTTGATTAGGCCTCCCTCCCTTGTGGATCCTCCTAAACCAGCCGATGAGGATGCCAGATCGGGAATCTCTCCTTCTCCATTGCTGATAATCCCTTACCACTGTAGCCTCATGCATTCCTCCTTCAGCGACCCTAACAAAGAGCAAAAGGGACCAGTGTTAAACTTCCTGAATAGAACTTTACACGAAGGAAAAAGCACGATTCTAAATGACTGCATAGACTTTAAGTAGATGAAACACTCTAGAGCAACGGTTCTCAACCTGTGGGTCGCTACCCCTAAGACCATCGGAAAACACACATATAATTACATATTGTTTTTGTGATTAATCACTATGCTTTAATTATGTTCAATTTGTAACCATGAAATTGGGGGTCACCGCAACATGAGGAACTGTATTAAAAGGTCGAGGCGTTAGGAAGGTTGAGAACCACTGCTCTAGAGAATTCCCTATGTCCAACGAAGTGCAAAAACAGCAGAATGTTTTCTGTGCATCCCGGAGTGGCACACAAGTAGCAGAGAGAAGTGAAAGAGTCACGTGGAGGGAACTGAACACAACTCACTTGCAATCCATGCAAACTGTTGGCATGAGACATCTCAATGAATTCCAGCTTGGACTAGGACTGTCTCACCCTTCATCACCATGGAACTCCTTAAGCTCCCCATAATTCAGGCAGTCTTGTGAAAATGAGATGGGAACTCCAATTGACTGAGAGAAAATTTCAGCTGTGTTAGTGAAATGAATGCTTTGAAACAGATATTAAGACTCCAAATTTGGCAACACATTAGGTCCAGCATAATAAGAAACCATAGAAAAATAAATTTTTATTTCTTGCATCTGAGTTTACCTCGGATTAAGGGCTGAATTCCATGCACACCATGCTAAGAGGTAATAATTTTAATACAATTGTGTCAGATTTAAAAAGTTAACTATATCAGAATTCATTTGGAATAATTTAGCATTAACTGGGACTATTCTACAGTAGTATGATAATTTTTAAAGGTGTGGTTGTATTCAGTTTAAACTTAAAAAGCATTCCTGTCTTTTGCTTTGATTCCATTTCAATATGCATAAAATGAGGTTAGACTGCTTTCCAAATTTTTTGGGATTCTGAATTTGAAGCACTTTTGTGCTTTTGTCTTCACTATAACTTCATGCTTCCCAACATAGCCAAATTTATACTTGTTATGTGATTGGGAATTATGGTACATGTGTATATGTATCATATATACTAAATCTGCATACCCCTATATATGAAAATAAAATGTATAAAACAAATATATATTTATACATATATATGTGTGTGTGTGTGTGTATATGTGTGTGTGTGTGTGTGTGTGTGTGTGTTTCCAAAACATTTATCTATTGTTAAAAATAAAGTTTCATTGTTGGTATTATAAGAGCTATACAGTTTTCCTAAATATATACCTATAACTGCAGCAGTTCACCTACCTATTTTAAAAAATTGGAATTCTATTCATTTTTTATTAAGACCACCTCAAATTTAAAGGCTACCTTATTGTATGTTGAAAGTATATTATAACAGTGTGGTAGTTAATAAAACACTGTTTTTTCTTTTGAAAAATAAATAAATTTTAATTTATTTTTGGTAGATATACTTTCACTTTATTCAAAGTAAATTAACATAAGAAGGTATACTTTGAAAAAAAATCTTCTTTCCACCTGTATCCATTAGCCACTGAATTCTCCATATCCCTACTAGATACACATTTATGTTATTTCCTTGCAGATATAACACAGATACACTTTTAATTACTTTTATTTATAAAATGGTAGTATATTTAACACATTATTTTACCTTTGTTTTTCACTTAGTATACTTGTAGATATCCCATATCAGTATACACAAAACCTCATTATGTTTATAACTGCTTTTTATTTCATTGTATTTATAAACCATAATTAAGGCATCCCTATTTATGATAATTTAAGTAATTTTCAAATTTTTGTTATTAAAAACAGTGTTACTAAGATATACATTTTTCGATTTTTCAATTATAGTTTACTTTCAGTATTATTTTGTATTGGTTTCAGGTGTACAGCATAGTGGTTAGACAATCATATACTTTACACAGTGATCCCCTGATATTTCCAGTACCTGCCTGGCACCATACATAGTTATTACAACACTATCAACTATATTCCTTATGCTGTGCTTTACACCCCATGGCTATTTTGTAACTGTCAGTTTGTACTTCTTAAACTCTTCACCTCCTTCACCCAGTAAGATATACAATGTTAATAGTTTTATTTTCCCCAATAAAGTATTATATCAGTAAGATTATTTGAAGTGGTATTGCTGAATCAGATGGTACACATATTTATACATTTTTATGAATATTGTCAAATTTCTCCACAAGAAGTAATATGGTTAATTCTTTTTATTTTTCAATTGCAATTTACTTTTAATATTATTTGTATTGGTTTCAGGTATACAGCATAATGGTTAGACAATCAAATTATATGATTTATTCTTTTTTAAGATTTTTAAAAATTGATTTTTATAG
>NW_006299708.1:196673-197156 GCF_000327345.1 Myotis davidii
GAATAATACCCACTCCCTAAAGATGTCCATGACATAATCCTCAGAACAACTGAAATTAAGTTTGCAGATCGAATTAAAGTTGGTAATCAGCCGGTCTTAAACAAGGGAGATTATTCTAGATTGTCCGTGTGGTCCTAGGCAGTGGTTCTCAACCTTCCTAATGCCGCGACCCTTTCAGTTCCTCATGTTGTGGTGCCCCCCAACCATAAAATCATTTTCGTTGCTACTCCATAACTGCAATTTTGCTACTGTTATGAATCGTAATGTATATATCTGATATGCAGGATATATTTTCAGGGGTCACGACCCACAGGTTGAGAACCACTGCCTAGTGTAATCACAAGGGTCCTTTAAATGTAGAAGAAGAAGGCAGAAGAAGCAGTGTCAGAATGACTCAAGTTATAAAGAATCATTCAGCCATTACTGGCTTTGAAGATTTAAGAAGACCATGAGCTGAGGAATGCTGGTGGCTCTAGAACAGGT
>NW_006299708.1:197488-202988 GCF_000327345.1 Myotis davidii
GCATAGCCTGTTATAATTTCTTCAAACATTTAATTAACTCATCACTAATGCTTTAGCAGAGCCAGACCAAATTATTTCGTGGGCCCTATGTGGCCCTCAGGCTGGACATTTCCCACCTCTGCAGAAGTTGGAAAAAAAGATAGGAAATGGATTCTTCCCCTAAAGACTTCAGAAAGTAACACAGCTCTGCCACTGGAACACCTGTCATACTTCTGACTTCCAGAAATGTAAGGTTGTGCTGTTTTAGCTGCAATGTTTATAGTAATTTGTAACAGCAGTATAAGAAACAAATACGCGAGGTAACCTTTTCTCAAAATGAAACTTTTCACAGAAGCCCCACATAAAACAAATAAAAACAGAGCTGCACTAATTGAAGGAGGGCTGTATCATAGTGATGGGGGAACTTCCAATGGAACCTCTAGGGGTGTGAGTTGAGTAGTTTAGAAATTACTTTTGTAAGATAACATGTCCCAATTTAATAAAAGCTACCTAAAGCCACAGGCAGCGATCTACTAGCTATATATTCCTCTGAAATTCCTGCCTTTGTAGCAGAATAAGGTTTTATTTAATTTTTGAAGGAAATAATTTTAAAAACATAGGCAAGACTTTATATTTTAAGCAATGCAATTGTAAGTAGAAATGGGTAAATAGATTAATACATGTGAGCAGCCTCTTCTGCATGGAGTCTATAGCCAAAGCTAGGAAGGAAAGTCTATGGTTCTTTCTTATTCCTTCTTAAGCTCTGCCAGTAGAAAGTGCCTATAAAACAAAGCAGAGGTTTAAAACAGCTAACTGAAGAATAGTACATATTTGGACTAAGAGATGACAATACTTATTACAAGCATGGCAATCAGATTAACATGATATAGACACTGCCTGTATTTTCAGCACTTATTTTGCTTAAGCCTAAATGATTCGGTAAATATCTACACCAATATTTTATTTTTGTTTTTTTGAATGGTTTATAATTCGCTTTACAGGTATAAAGTTTCTTCTATAAGTTAGTAGTTTCCTTATCCGTAAATAAAGGCCTTTCTTATTTTTATCATATAATAATTTACCTCAGTACTTTCCATTTAAATAATAAATACTTTTTCCTTGGGTATGTAAATTTCTCAGTAATCTTCACTAAGGTTCACAAACATTTAATTATCTAATTTTATAATAAAAAATTGGTTATTTGAGGGCTATTTGAAAGGGAAAAACTAAGTATGTTGTATTTTTCAGGGTGATGATGGAAATCCAGGGCTACCAGGACCAAAAGGGATCAGAGTAAGTGATATGTGCTTATATGTCAAATGTGTTGTTGGTAAAAACAGAGAAAAAGCAAATGAAGTGTTATGAGACAACAGAAGAAAAGACTCACGTTGAAATGCAAAAATATTCAGTCTTTAAAAAGTTAAAAGAGTTGGTATATGTCTACAATTAGCTCTTAGTATTTTGATAGTTATATTTACATATACAGATGTCTATACACACTAATGTAAGAAGATTTGAAAGTAGCTTATGGATAAAAATTGCAAAGTGATTCATTCTAACAAATTGCCAATTCACTTAAAATATATATCATATAAGTGGTTTAAACCAGAAATCCCCAATCATTGTGATCATCTCAGTCCTCTGGGCCCTCAGACTGTGTACCCTCCCAGTGTTATCATATACACATATTATAATTTTATGTGTCTTGAAGAGTATACATGGGAATTAATGGTTTTAACCACTGTATTAAAGAGTAACTATTTTTTTAATACTACATTACTTCAATATACTTAAAAACTCATTCCATATTCAGATTTCTTCAATTGTCTCATGGATGTCTTTTTATAATGGACTAGAGGCCCAGTGCACAAATTCTTGCACAGGGGTGGGGTGTCCCTCAGCCTGGCCTGCACCCTCTCCAATCTGGGACCCCTTGAGGGATTGTCTGACTGCCTGTTTAGGCCCAATCACCCCCACAAGCATCGGGCCTAAACTGGCAGTCGGACATTCCTCTCGCAATCTGGAACTGCTGGCTCCTAACTGTTCGCCTGCCTACCTACCTGATTGCCCCTAACTGCTTCTGCCTACCAACCTGATAGCTCCCTCACTGCTCCCTTGCCAGACTGATTGATGCCTAACTGCTCCCCTGATGGCCTTACTGCCTGCAAATGCCCTCCCCTGCCAGCCTGATCGCCCACAACTGCCCTGCTCTGCCAGCCATCTTGTGGTGGCCTTCTTGTGGTGGTCAGCTCTGGCAGCCATATTGTGGTGGCCATCTTGTGATGATGTGAGGGCAGCCATGTTATGGCGGCCATCTTGTGATGACATTGCGTGAGGGTGTGATGCCACCTAGGCTTTTATTATATGGGATTTGTTCTAACCAGAATCGGAGCAAATTACATATATTACATCTGGTTGGTGTATTTCTTAAGCCTATTTATCATCTCATTGGAGAAACTGGGTCATTTGTATTGCACTGTGTTCCATATTCTGAAAGTAGCTGATTGTTTATTCATGTCATTTAAATTGTTTCTCTTTTCCCCCATATTTTCTGCAAATTGGAGGTTGTCTTGGAAGAGGCACTAGAGAACTTTCTGGGGATACAGAAAGAGCTGTACACTTGAGATTTGTGAATTTTACTGTATGTAAATTATATTGCAAAAAATAAAGGAAATAGAAACATGTACCAATAAGAAAGATCTTGATGTGTTTGTAACCATCAAGTGTTTGGTTTAAAACATTTCTCAGAAGAATTATATATATTGATCACTTCAATAAAGTTTTGTGACCAGTGAAAAAAAAATAACACTTTATAGGTCAATGCTGTATACTTACTACTCAATTACTTCTTATGGCCCAAATATCTGTCTAACCCCTCTTTTTATGCTAGGTTTAATCAGTGGTCTCAGGATTATGAACCTGATTCTGCTAACAAAAATGTCCACATCAACTTTCACTTAGTGGTTTAGCATCCATCCATGATCATTGTCTAGATCCATTTTTTAATTTTGTTCAGCATTGCAAAGTGATGATTCTAAAAATTATATTAATCCTTCATATATTAACTAGAATTCTACTTTATCAGCTGGAATTCTAATAGGGTAATGAGTTACTATACCAGCAACTTTAAGTGATGATGAAGGAAGGTTTTGTTTTGTTTTTAAGTATATTATCCTTATAAACACATGGACTTTATCAGTCTCAAACAATTGTGTTCATACATACTAGAGGCCCAGTGCATGAAATTCATGCACGGGGGCTGGAGGTCCCTCAGCCCGGCCTTTACCCTCTCCAATCCAGGGCCACTGGCTCCTTACCACTCACCTACCTGCCTGCCTGCCTGATGCCCCTAACTGCTCTCTTGCCTGCCTGATCACCCCTAACCACCTCTGCCTGCCAGCCTGATTGCCCTTAACTTCTTCCCTGCCAGTCTGATCACCCCTAACTGCTCCACTGCCTGCATGATCACCCCTCACCACCTCTGCCTGCTGGCCTGATCACCCCTAACTGCCTCTGCCTGTTGGCCTTGTCGCCCTTATCTTCCCTCCCCTGCCAGCCTGGTTGCCCCTAACTGCCCTCCCCTGCTGACCTGGTCTCCCCTAACTGCTCTCCCCTGCCAGCCTGATCACCCCTAACTTCCTCTGCTTCGGGCCCCAACACTGTAGCTTTGTCCGGAAGGATATCTGGATGGATGTCCAGAAGATGCCCAGTCTAATTAGCATATTACCCTTTTATTAGTATAGATTTATTTTTTTTGTTTAAAGTATTTCATATGTCTCCTTTTTCCCCCATTAACCCCCCTCTGTCCACTCCCACCCCCAAGGGCAAGCCCCCACCTCCCCAGTGTCCGTGCATACAAGTCTAAATTATCCCATCTTTGGTCTGTGGATGCCCTTTCAAGTTGGTCCCTGTCCTGTTCCCTTTTTTAAATATTATTGATATTTTGTAGAGAATAAGAGAGAGGGATAGAGAGTTAGAAACATAGATGAGAGAGAAACATCAATCAGCTGCCTCCTGCACACTCCCCACTGGGGATGTGCCTGCAACCAAGGTACATGCCCTTGACTGGAATCGAACCTGGGACCCTTGAGTCCACAGGCCGATGCTCTATCCACTGAGCCAAACCGGTTAGGGTTTTGTCCAGTTCCCTTTTGACAAAACTCTATTGATCTTTGATAACTTCCTTGCTTTCTAATACAAGACCCTTCAGGCTTATTTTGTACATTTTCTCTCCAGATCTATAATTGCCCATGTCTCTGATTCCAGGTTCTTTTTAGTGAAAAATTTGATTTAGATATCGCAGTCTGAATGGTAGGGATTTTCATTGCTATTGGATTTGTCATTGTTTTGATGTCTTTTCAGTGGACAGAAGTAGAAAATAGACATTTTTAAGAAAAAAATATCCTGCATTCATATTATTCTAGACGAAATTTAAAATAAAAAGATTTTTGTATACTTATTCTCTCCCTGCCAGCTCTCTCTCCTTAAGGTGAAAATTTTGATTCTAAATGACATTTTACCCTACAATATACCTTTGCTTCTGTTTAGTTTCAAATAATAATTTACAAATTAACAAAATAACAATTTCAATTTTAATGGTGAGAATAGAATTCTTAAATGCCACTATTTTTCTTTTATTTTCCCCCTTTGAATTGGCTAATTTCACAGAGGAATTAGTCAAAATATCATGTTTTTAAAGCACTTGAAGTCATTATTTTCTTTATATTGTTATGCCAGCAACTTGATATACATTAAGTTCATTGGTTCCAGTTTGTTTGTAATTTTTAATGATTTCCTTTTACCTCATTTTTTTAATCTTTTAATATTTTAAACATTTATATTGTTCTATACGGTAAGGCATAGTTAGGGATGTTCCTCATCTATCCTTGTCACCCCCCCCCCCCATTCTGTTCCTTCCTTCTTTCTAGATATAATCATTTTTATTATTTTTGTACATCTTTTCATTGTTTAGTATCACTACCCTTCTTATACAATGGTAGCATATTATATATACTATTACACTTTGCTTCTTTTACTTAATATTATATCCTGGAGACCACTGTACAGAAATCTTCCTCATTCTTTTTAAGAACTGCATGGTTTTACATTGTGTAAACTTACCACAAATTCTTTAGGCATGTTCTTATTGTTTCCAATCTTTAGCTATAATTATGGTTATATATTCATTTCTAAAGTTAAGCTATAATAATGCTTCATTGAATAAACTTGAATTTCATATTTTGCTTCATAGGTTCTAGTATAACTTTTGAGTAAACCCTTAGAAATGTGTTGCTTCAAAGGGTAAATACTTGAATAATTTTGTTAGATACTTCCAAATTTCTCCCCATGGCATTTGGATCCCATTAGGGGTGTATGAGAATACCTTTTTCCCATACCCTCACTTACAGAGAATATTGTCAAATTTGTATTTTTTATAATCTTGACAGGGAAATTGAAGAATTTTTGAGGTGATCACATTGATGATCTCGGGTGCAGATATATTTGCCACTTACCCATCCTG
>NW_006299708.1:203025-209239 GCF_000327345.1 Myotis davidii
CCTGCTGAATTATATTCATCACAAACCTTAGAGAATCACTTTATCTTTTATAAAAGACATTTTCTTCTTCTCCTTTTTTTGTTGTTGTTAAGCCTCACCCAAGAATATTTTTCTATTGATTTTTAGAGACAGTGGAAGGTAGAGGGAGAGACAGAGAGGGAGAAACATCTATGTGACAGAGACACAACAATTAGTTGCCTCCTGCATGTGCTCTGACAGAGGCTGGGGATTGAGCCTGCCACCAAGGTACGTGCCCTTGACCAGAATCAAACCCAGACCCTTCAGTCCTTGGGCTGATGCTCCATCCACTGAGAAAATCCAGCTAGAGCTAGAAAAGACATTTCATCCATTAATTTGCTGCCTCTTACTAAATACAATGAAGACAATGTTCCTTTTAATAGAAGTTTCTTCTGTAGTTTTCTATAGAGACTTTTAACATGTATAGGAGTTTTGTACTTTTTAATGATGTGTAAAAGAACAGCGAGTGGCAATAATCAGTGAGACACAGTTTATCCATTGCATTTCTAAATGTAATTTTCACAATTCCCTTAGGTAGGATATTATCTCATTTTTACTAATTGTTATTTGGTTCAAGGAATTTATTTCTTCTTATAGGGTCCTCCTGGACTTCCTGGATTCCCAGGTACCCCAGGTCTTCCAGTAAGTAGGATTTGGATCTTATTTTTAAATCCCTTAAAAAGAATTATAAGATTTCTTTTTTTATGGCTGAATACCATTCCATTCTGTAAATGTACCACAGCATTTTTGTATCTATTCATCTACTGATGGGCACTTGGGCTACTTCCAAATCTTGGCTATTGTAAATAGCACTACAGTGAACATAGGGGTGCATGTATTTTTTTCTGATTGATGTTTTGGCTTTCTTTGGATATATTTCCAGAAGTGGGGTCATTGGGTCATAAGGCAGTTCCATTTTTAATTTCTTGAGGAAACTCTATACTATTTTCCACAGTGGCTGCACCAGTCTGCATTCCCACCAACAGTGTATGAGCGTTCCCTTTTCTCCAAGTTCTTGCCAAGTCAGAGAAAGACAAATACCACATGATTTCACTAATGTGTGGAATCCAATAAATAAAATTTAAAAAATAGAAACAGATTCATAAATATAGAGAACATACTGACGGCTGTCAGAGGGGAAGGCATTGGGGAACTGGGTGAAATAGGTGAAGGGATTAATCAAAAAACAACAATATAAAAAATGTCATAAACACTGATGACAGTGTGGTGATTTGGTGACTACCAGAAAAAAAGAAGGTGGGGGAGAGGTAGAAAAGGGTAAAGGAGGGATAAATGGTAAGAGAGTGGGGCCTTGACTTACGAGTTTAATTCGTTCTGTGACGGAGCTCATAACTCAAATTACTCGTATGTCAAATCAAAAAGTGAACAAGTGAGACAAGTGATGCTGGGCTGATGTTGTGTTCACTGTGACGTTTGCTGCGCCAACTAGCGGTGGGGTATCTGAAGCTGGTTTGTGACCCGAATTTTAGCTCGCAACTCAAAGCAAAAAATTGGCCGAGAGACGGCTCATATCTCGAAAAACTTGTTAGTCAGGACATTCGTAAGTCAAGGCCCCACTGTAGAAGGAGACTGGATTTTGGATAATGAACGCACAATACAATATACAGATAATGTATTATAGGATTGTATACCTGAAACCTATATAATTTTATTAATCAATGTAACTCTAATAAATCCAATAAAATACATTAAAATAATATAAGAAATATTATATATCTATTATATCACTTTTCATAGGGAATGCCAGGCCATGATGGGGCCCCAGGACCTCAAGGTGTCCCTGGATGCAATGGAACCAAGGTGAGATCTCAACTAAAGTTTAGGCAATATGATTGATAATAATAGATTTAAAAATCTAAATGAATCAATATTAAGAGTGTTGAAGAAGAGTAATAATATAGCTTCATGTCTGGGACATACATGCTGTGTGTTCTGAGTTAACATTTTCAATAATTTGAAACATCAGTAATGCTTTCAGTTTGTGTAAGTAGCTGGGATATTGCATTGAATTGAAGATTATTACGAAAACCTTTTCTGACTTTAGTGTAAAGTAAGATAAAAGTTAAAAGGGAAAAAAAATAAGGCCCAGTGCATGAAATTCGTGCTTGGGTAGGGTCCCTAGTGGCTGCCTGCTGGGGGCACTTCCCTTCCCCCAGCTGCCTGCCATCTCTGCCACTGGCCCTGCCCCCTGGTCAAACTCCTGGTCGAATTCTTAGTCAAGGGGACAATTTGCATATTAGGTTTTTATTATTTAGGATGTTTTCAATATTATATCAGTTGTTAAAATTAATACGTATGAATGAGTGTCATTCATTAGCTTTGCTTTTTTAAAAACTAAGTACAACTTAAGTTTTCAAATAGTTCATGTTTTTAAACTGTTTTCTACCTTACTTAATAACTTCCTTAAGAAAAAATTATAAAAATCTTTATGTAATAGAACACATTAATTTTTACTATAAACTATTAGTATGAAACTCTTTTCTGTTAGTGAAAATGATGAGTTTAGCAATTTAAAAAGAAAAATGAAACATTACATATGATGAACATGTATTTTTCCTGACCCACTTTTCTTGTTTTTAGTCATAACTTGAGCAACAAACAGACCACTGGCCCAAGTTTTAAATTTGAAGACAAAATATTATTTATAATGAGAATACTATGTTATATGATTAAAGGAATCGTTTTCTTTCTTTTTGAAAAGCAACAATTTAGCAGATTTCATAATTAGTTTGTATTTGAGGCCTCTAATTACATGAACAACAAAATTTTTAAAATGGATTTGTTATGCATACTTTTAGATAAAATGGTTTCTTATATTTCTTACTGTACAACTAATAGAATGAACCCCAGACATAGAACCAGAATATATCTTTTCTTTTGTTTTCTGTCTTCTAAACTTAATGTTCAGGCCACTTCCTTTCTCTCTGAGCTTACCTTTTCCATGTGCAAAAAGTGGTGAAGAGAGGGTATTGGACAATAAAGAAAGGCACACAGATCAAATAATTTTACTCTTTTAAACCTCTGATAAGGATGTTTCTAGGATTACTGTGGCAGAAAGGTATTTGAAAGGAGGATGCATTGGGGTTCTACAACAACTTTAGCTTTTGTTTTCTAAACCAAATGTTCATAGTAGCACATTACAATAGTGAGTGAGAACAAAATTGGTGCCTAGGAAATATAATGATCTGCAATTGCTAGAACTATTGCCATCATTGTCCTCTTGGTGATATTAATGGCATTATTACCATATTTTCCTCTTAGCAAAAAAAAAGTTAATAGTTTGCAATAAAAGAAAATACAATAAGACAGTTAAAATAAGAATCTATAGAATACATGGGCAGGAAATTGGGGCAAATCATTAATTATTAAATGTGATTATGACCAGGAATCTGGTGTGATTGTCTCAAAGTGGATTTGTCAGAATAAAATGACTGAGGTAGAAGATCTTCTGTCTTTATTTTTTACTGGGATTGATAAATAGGGATAAAAGTATCTTAGAAGTTTGACATAATCTGTATAGTCGATACTGAAATAATTGGAAAGTGAAGGCTAATGAATTTTTGGCAACCTGGCATGTTTCAAAATGGCTTTTACAGAAATCTTCAATAAATGATTTCAATAAATCATTGTTTGCTGGTATAGTTATGCTTTCTTTCTTATTCCTCATGCTCTTTCTTTTTAACTTCTAGGGAGAACGTGGATTTCCAGGCAGTCCCGGTTTTCCTGGTTTACAGGGTCCTCCAGTAAGTTATAAAATTTGGGATTGTAATGAACACAGGAATTGGCAGAAGAAGCAGAAGTGTAGAGAGTGAGCTTAGTGCATTCATGTGGAACAACGATAAATTTTAAAGTAGCAAACCAGAAAAGGTTTTTAAAAACCAAAGTTTGTAGTATAGCCCTGTGCTGTGTAAAAGCAAGAATTCTGTTATTTAATACAGGGTGGGGTAAAATTAGGTTTATAGTTGTGAGTATCTGAAACACAGAGTTAATTCTTGTTTTATTATTTTAATTATTGTATTATTTTCCATACGAACAGTTGTAAACCTACTTTTGCCCACCCTATACAAATGTCACCTCTAAGTATCCTAAGATGCATTGTACTCAGAATGACCTATAGTCATCTATTTGCTTTGGACTCTATTTGGAAAACATTGCATATATAATAATAGTAATAATAATAATAATAATAATAATATATTTTCTGTTTAATAATAGGGACCTCCTGGGATTCCAGGTATGAAGGTAAGCATCTCATGCTGGGACGGAAAATATTTTGAATAAAATATTTGGAAAGCCTATAACTTAAATCAGATAACGTCACTGACTTCTGTCTTAAAAATGGATGCTTCTAGAGCTTGTTGCACACTTACAAGCTCTCCTGAAGCAGTCTCCTTTGGATTTAAGTACCTCCCTTGTATGATGAACTTGTAAATATGTATATCAACTCAAATTTCTTTTCTGAGACCTTTAGTCCTCATTACATTTTTATACAATTGACCACCTGCTCTTTCAAGAAACTCTTTTCCCCTGTATTCTGTGACACTGCCCTTCCCTGATTCTTAATCTGCATCTCTGTACATTCAGCAGTGTTGTGTGCAAGCTCATACTATCCCACCCAACACGTATTAGGGCACAGTCTGACTCTCTTCTCTTCTATGCCTAGCAATATTATTAATGCTCATTGTATTTTTACTATTTAGTTACTGAAAACCTACATTTATATCATTAAAACAGACTTTTCTTATGACCTAGATGCCTCCCTGACATCTCTACTCAAATATTTCTCAGACATTCAAATTAACAGGTTCAAAGTTAACACAGACCCCAAAATAAACCTGTTCTTTTCTCTGGCTTCTCCATTTCTAAAATTTGCATCACTATATATTATGTACACTATTACATAAGCCCCAAAACTTCTTTTTTTTATTTCTTCACATACCTCTACGCCCTCATTCTATTATATCACTAAATACTGTGAGTTTTTCCTATAAAATATGTCTTAAATTTATCCGCTTTTCTCCATCCCCACTGCCACTAAACTAACTATAATGTCTCATATAGACTATTGTAATAGCCCCTTACCTAGTCTCTCTCTCTCTCTTTCTCTCTCCCCCCCTCTCTCTCTTTGTTTTTTGCTATGCCCCCCTGACCTTCAAAACAGATTTAATCTCTCCAAAACAGCCAAGAATGATCTTTTGAAAATGTAAATCAATAGTTTTATCTTCCTGCTTATAAACCTTCAAGAGCTTCCCACTGCATATAATCAAGTGCATCTAACATTCTTTTCCTGTAAGACCTGCATGTTCTGGTCCCTGCCTCTATTTTCAGTTTTATCTTTAAGCCACTTTTCCCTTAGGTCACTGATCACACCACACTCTACATTAAGTTATTTGAATGTCCCAAACTCTTCCCTTTCAGGGTTCTTTCATTATCTAACACTCATCCCCGATCTTCACCTGGATGATGCCTTATCATCCTTTAGCTCCCAGCCTAAATGTTACCTTCAGAGATTCTCCTTCTGTGACTGCTCACACTAAATTAATTTCCTTAACTATTTTTAATTGAAATATATTAATGTTTCACATAGAGCATTGTATAAACTTAAGGTGTACATGTTAATTTGATACATTTATATATAATAACTATCATTATAACAATAACTAGAGGCCAGGTGCGGATTTGTGCACAGGTGGGGTCCCTCCGCCTGGCCTGTGGGGATAGGGCTGAAACAGCTCTCTAACATCCCCTGAGGGGTCCTGGATTGAGAGAGGGCACAGGCCAGGCTGAGGGACCCCACCAGTGCACAATCAGGGCCAAGGAGGGACAGCAGGAGAGCTCCAGGGCGTGTCTGGCCTATCTTGCCCAGTCCTGATTGGCTGGATCCAAGCAGCAAGCTAACCTACCAGCTGGAGCATCTACCCCCTGATGGTCAGTGTGCATCATAGTAACTGTTCAAATGGTCAAACAGTCGGACACTTAGCATATTAGGCTTTTATTATATAGGACTAGAGGCCCAGAAACAAAAATTTGTGCACTCGGGGGCGTCCCTCATCCTGGCCTGTGCTCTCTCACAGTCTGGAACGCCTTGGGGGATGACCACCTGCTGGCTTAGGCCCGCTTCCCAGGGGATTGGGCCTAAGCTGGCAATCAGACATCCCTCTGGCAGCCTGGGAGC
>NW_006299708.1:209841-223040 GCF_000327345.1 Myotis davidii
GGATGGGGGGCTGAGGGCCGTTTTCAGGCTGGCCCAGACCGCCCAGCGATGGAAGCTCCCATCCTCTCCATTTTTTCTTTTTCTTTTTTAATTCTGGGATTTATTTACCTTCTATAGTTGAAACTTTGTAGCCTTGAGAGGAGCTCAGAGCTGGCCAGGGTGGGTGCGGGGGAAGCTTGGCTTTCTCCATCACCCGGGAAACCAAGCCTCCTGCTTGCTCCAGCTCCGTGGCTGCTGGACGCCATCTTGGTTGGGTTAATTTGCATATAGTCACTCTGATTGGCTGGTGGGCATGGCTTAGGGCATAGCAAAGGTATGGTCAATTAGCATCTTTGTCTTTTATTAGTGTAGATTAGCACCTCTGTCATTTCACATAATTATCATTTCGTTTGTTTGCCAATACTCACCTGAGAATATGCTCCCATTGATTTTAGAGAGGGAGGAAGGGGGCGAGAGAGAGACAGGAACAGACACAGAGAGAAAAAGAGAGATGTGACAGAGAAACATGGATCAGTTGCCTCCCACAAGCACCTTGACTGGGGATCAAACTGCAACCTAGGTATGTGCCTCACTGGGAATCAAACCTGCAACCTTTTAGCATACAGAGCCACCTGGCCAGGGCAATTATAATTTCTTTTTAATCCTCCACTATTTCTTTATCATGTACTATTTTGTTTTTCTTCATTGCCCTTAGCAGAACATTTAGTCATCATATTTGTTTTCATGTTATGCTCTTTATTCCCCCAGTATATTGTTAGCACCATGAGAACAGAGGTCTTGTTAACCTTTTTCACTAATGAGTACTCAGAGCCTAACACAGTTCTTGGCAAATATTAATATTCAATAATTTTTTAATGAATGAGTAACTGAAAGTATCACAGTCTCTTTTAAATAATTTTACTTCAATATACTCTGGCTACTTCCTCACTTCCCATTAAAAAGCAAATTTATTCATGTTAATTATTGAGCTTGCCTAATCTGTCAGGACATTCATGTGACAAATTGAATTATCAGGTCATTTTTCATGCTTTGCCAGTTTTCATGTATCATAACTGTTATTTATAACTTTCATTGATGGTTTCTTTCAGGGTGAACCAGGTAGTATAATTATGTCATCACTGCCAGGACCAAAGGGTAATCCAGGATATCCAGGTCCTCCTGGAGTACAAGTAAGCAACCAGTTATTTTCTTCTTCGCAATATTGACTTAATCAAATCACAGCATCACTTCTTTTTTCTTTTTAGCTTTTAGTTATAGAAATTATCACCTGAAGTTTGATAGACATTGCAAGTACTTCTATCTGAAGATGAAAGCAATCTGGACCAGGGAGAATTTTTAAGAAGCACTGCTGCTTTTTTTTTTTTTTTTTTTTTTTTTTACTTTTCTATATAATTTCCATGGAGATACTTGTTTTATTATTTGGAAGCAGAAATAGGCTTCTATATTTTTATTTTTTGGCTATGGGGATCAGTAGGATAGCAGGATTAGTCTTAATAATTATAAATGGTCTGATTAAAAAGAAAATTGACCTAGATCTTCCATTTAAGGCATTAGAAGATGTCATTTGTAACACTATCAGTTATACATATTTTAGGTTGAAGGAATACAATTGATGGATCAACTACAATCTTAAAAAAAGTTATATTAGCCTACAAATAACAAATATGCATAACTGGAGTATTTGTAGATTAGGAAGTCAATTTCTTGAGGTTTATATTTATGAGGATTAATCCCTTTGCCAAAAACAAAAATCAATACTTTCTAATATTTGATCACTAACATAAAATGTCAAGGACTTTTTAAAACTACCTTCTCATATCATACTTATCATCCATCCATATGCTCTTAAGTACTTTCAACTTTACCCATTATCTTTTATAAATTTGTATTATGTAATATTAGATGCCTGGTGCATGAAATTCGTGCACAGGTAGGGTCCCTAGGACTGGCCAGCAATCTGGGCTGATCTGTGGGATGACAGGCGGGGAGATTGGAAGGCCCCCATTGGCACCTGCCTTGGCTGGCCTGACGCCTCCCACTCGCTGGCCCCACCTCCCACCTCCAGTTGCCTCCCTCTGTGAGGTGACCGGCGGGGTGATCAGGGGGGCTCCCGCTGACACCTGCCTTGGGTGGCCTGGGGCCTGTGGGCTGGGGGCAGCTTCTGCATTGAACGTCTGACCCCAAGTGATCAATGCGTGTCATAGTGACCGGTCATTCCACTAGTCGTTCTGCCGTTTAGTTGATTTGCATATTAGGCATTTATTATATAGGATTTGAAAATATAGCAGAATGCATGCAAAATATATGTATGCTATGAAGTATAAATACCCAATGAACACCTGTAACCCCAACACAACATGTAAGAACTAGAATATTACAAATAATTTTGGATAAACCTGTGGTTTCTGCCTTTTCTCAAGTCATAACTATCATTATAAGTATTCCATTGCTTCTTTTTTTTATTGTGTTACATATGTCTCCTTTTTCCCTGATTGACATCCCCTGCCACTCCTGCCTCCCAAGACATTGTTTCTTAAAAATAGTTTTGCTATATATATTTTTACATGTAAACAATAGAATACTTAGTAGTTTTGCTTTTAAAATAATATAATATGTGTCTTTCTACAAAATTTTCTATTTGATATGTAAAGATTCATCTATATGATTATATGTGTCTCTAGTTCATTCAGTTTCATTTCTACAAAATATTTCATTGTGTAGCTATACTACAATTTGTTTCTCCAATCTCCTATTGTTGAATATTTGGGTTGTGTCAGGATTTTTTAAAATTAAAAACATTTCAGGATTTATAACTAGATATAAAATTGCTAGATTTAAAGGGAATCAATTTTTCAAGTGTTTAAGATGATAAATTGTGTTCCACAACAATTGCATCATTTTCTTATTTTTTCCATTTATTCTTACTTCCTTTGCCATCTTTAATCTTATTTCATTGATTCTAAACAATTGAATCTAAACATCAAAATAAACAAGCGAGCAGAACAGAAACAGACTCATAGATACAGAGAAATATTGACAGTTGCTAGATGGGATAGGGATTAGGGGAGATGGGTGAAAAGATGAAGGTTTTACCAAATACAAATTGGTTGTTACAGCATAGCTGTGGGGATGTAAAGTACACCATAGGGAATAATTAGAATAACATTCTAATAGCTATGCATGGTGTCAGATGGGTATGAGATTTATCAGGATGATCACTTAGTAAGTAATATAATGTCTAACCATTGAGGTTTACACCTGGAATTACTATAGTAATGTATGTCGACTGTAATTGAAAAATAAAAAATGATTTAAAAATAAAAAGTATAAAAGCCACCTTGAAACTAATTGCATTCCCTTCCCAGTTCTAGCATAAGAGCACCACTCGATGTCCATCTTAATCATTTTATTTTCTAAAACTTTCTTATGATGTGTTTGTTCCACATTTGTTATCCACATTTGTTATCTACCACTGTAAAACGTAAGTTTTCTAAAAGTTACATCTATCTGTTTAGTTGGTATTTTTAATCCTTTTTGCTTCCTTTATAACAGGGCCCAGCTGGTCCCATTGGTTTACCAGGGCCAATTGGTTCTCCAGGACCACCAGGTTTGATGGTAAGCTTGCTTGTGTAATTTTATTTCTCCCTCTTTTATTTTTATTTCCTTCTTTGAAAGGAAATATAATCTAGAATAATCTTACTAATGAGAGATTTAACAATGTCATCATGAACAATATATGCTAAGTAATAGCTCCATTGTATAGATGGGAAAAATTAGGGTCACAAAATGAAAGATTTAAAATAAAGTATTTTGCTGTTACCTCTTGATATGTCAGTGTTGAAGTCGATTCTGGCCATTTCATGAAGTCTTCCACAACGGTTCTCTAGTAAATAAAACATGTTTCATAAAAATGAAGTTTTCTTTTCAAAATTTTTTATTGATTTTTTTACAGAGAGGAAGGGAGAGGGATAGAGAGTTATAAACATCGATGAGAGAGAAACATCGATCAGCTGCCTCCTGCACACCCCCTACTGGGGATATGCCCACAACTAAGGCACATGCCCTTGACCGGAATAGAACATGGGACCCTTTAGTCTGTATGCCGATGCTCTATCCACTGAGTAAAACCAGTTAGGGCTAAAGTTTTCTTTTTAAGAGGAACAAAAAAAGGTATTTACACAAAAAATCATCTCTGATTTCTTAGGGGCCTGTGACAAAATTGTAGGCATGTTGAGATTAGTGAACACTCTCCAGTGGGATAAGAATGTGTGTACCTCAGGAAAAAAGCAAAAACTTCTAAAGACTGAATGTGTGGGCAGACTATTAATTTACTACCTCTATGGATACTCATATTTTTTACTATAATAAATTCTTAGTATTTTCACTCCGGAAATACTCAGGTTTAATTCAACTCATGTTTTGGACTTACAGCTTTGCTGTTGCCCTCTTAAAAAGGCAAGAAAATTGTACTTCAGTCAAAGTAATTTCTGAGGTGCTACTCTATCATCTATCATGTATTTAAGTGACAGTTTTCATTATACCATTATAGATGCTACATTTTTGCCTATGACAATTGTTCCGCTATTGTTAAATAACAGAAGAATCTATCAGAAAAGATTGTGATTACTGATTTCCTGGAAATATTTTTAAAGATGATTAGAAACATCCTTTAGTTAGTTTATTTTAGTTGTAGACATGCTGCAAAATATGAGACAGGGCTATGAAACTTTTTCTTAATTCTGTTGTTATAACATTGGTATACACTAAGTGTGTTGTTATACCTTGCATTTCCCTAACTTTTGTGGCACATAACTTATTCATTCTGCACTTCTAAATGTCCTTTCAATTAACCTTGATTCAATGGGTGAAGCCAAGACTTAGAAATGCCACCAAAGTACAATATGTAAATAAATAGGTCCCTTGATATCAAGAGGTGACACACTTGGGCAAACAAATGTCTATTTAACTTTTAAAACCTTGTAACATTCTCAAATATACAAAATCAGATCACATAAAAATAAAACTGTACTAAAATATTTAATACTAGAGGCCCAGTGCATGGATTTGTGCACTCATGGGGCCCCTCAGCCTGGCCTGTGCCCTCTTGAAATCCAGGAAACTTTGGGGGATATTGGCCAGGTCTGTAGGGATCTGACCAAAACTGGCAATCCAACATCCACTGAGAGATGTAAGAAGTGGAAGGCGGCCAGGGCTAGGCATCATGCTGCTCCCACCATCCTGGCCACACTGTGCCTGCTGCCACTGCTGCTTGGTAGTGCTACTGCAGCAGTGGGAGAGGCTTGTGCCATTGAAGTGGCATTTCCCAGCCATGAGCCCAGCTTCTGACTGAGCATTGCTTCCACTGTGGGAGTGCACTGACCACCAGGGGGCAGTTCCTGCATTGAGTATCTGCCCCTGGTGGTGGTCAGTGTGCCTCATAGAGACCCATCAATCAGTTGTTTGGTCACTTAGGCTTTTATATATAGACTAGAGACCCGAAGCATGAAAATTCATGCACTGGATGGGGGTCCCTCAGCCCAGCCTGCCCCCTCTCAGTCGAGGAGCCCTCAGGGGAAGGAGGCGACCGGGCGATCAGGGGAAGGCGACTCCCCATCACACCTCTGCTGCTGCCACTGCCAGCTGTGTAAGCCTCGGCCGGCCCTGTCACCTGAGCCTTGGGTGGCCCTGGGCACCTGGGCAGCCACCATTTGAGGCTTGCCTGTGCCTCGGGCTGGCCCTGGACAGCTGGGCAGCCAACATCCAAGGCTTGCCTGCCCCTCAGACGTTGGCTGGGCTGCTGCCATCCAAGGCTTGCCTGTGCCTTGGGCTGGCCCTGGGTGGCTGGGGGGCTGAGGGGACTGGGGTATTCCAGAGGCAGGCA
Source organism: Myotis davidii (assembly GCF_000327345.1). Lineage (NCBI taxonomy): Eukaryota > Metazoa > Chordata > Mammalia > Chiroptera > Vespertilionidae > Myotis > Myotis davidii. Next base: position 215,723 of record NW_006299708.1, read on the forward strand.
CGTGGAAAGGCCGGGCCTGTCTGGGGGCAGGCCCAACCTTGCCATGCTCCTGCCACCACAACAGGGCTGAGGGGACTGGGTGCTGCGATCTTGTGGCTCTGGGCGCCACCATCTTTTAGGGTGTGGCAGTCAATTAGCATATTCCCTCCTTATTGGCTGTGGGCACCACCATCTTTGAGTGTGTAGCAGTCAGTTAGCATATTCCCTCCTTGTTGGCTGTGGGTGCCACCATCTTTGCGATAGCGTGAGGGTCAATTAGCGTATTTCCTCTTTATTAGATAGGATGTTATTTATTAATTTATTTATTTTTATTTTCTCTTACTCTCCACCTTTTTTATTATTTAAAAATCAAATATATTATATTTAAATCATCCACCTTCAATTTTTATTAATGTACCATCATTTTCCCAAGATATGAAGTTTCAGAATTTCTTTGGAATACTTTTTCATGGTTCTAGGTTTAACAAAACTGTTGAAAACTTAAATTCCACTCTAGCTCCCTGAATTCTCAAGACAGTTGCTAATGTAAATATCTTGTGTATGAATTTTGCTCACAGGACCTCTAGTTTTAATAGAAAATACGTAGTCAAAATTTTATATTGCTTTTGTATGCACGTAGTTTAAAGATTGCTTTTGAAACCTAGAAATAGACCCAAGCCAATATGCTCAATTAATATGTTACAGAGGCAAGAGCATAAAATGGAGTCATGTCAGTCTCTTCAATAAATGGTGCTGGGGAATTTGGTCAGATACATGTAAAAAATGAAACTAGATCACCAACTTACACCATACACAAAAACAAACTCAAAATGGTTAAAGGACTTAAATGTAAGAAGATAAACCATAAAAATCTTAGACTCCATAGGCAGCGAAATATCAGACATATGTTGTTGCAATATCTTTACTGATGCAGCACCTAGGGCAATGGAAACTAAGGAGAAAATAAACAAATGGTACTACAACAAAAAATTACAATGAGGTATCACCTCACACTTATCAGAATGGCTATCATCAACGAATCAGCAAATGACAAGTGCTGGCGAGGATGTGGAGAAAAAGGAACCCTAGTACACTGCTGGTGGGAATGCAGAATAGTGCAACCACTCTAGAAAACAGTATGGAGTTTCCTAAAAAAAATTAAAAATGGAACTGCCATTTGACCCAGAAATCCCACTTGTAGGACTATATCTCAAGAAACCAGAAACACCAGTCAGAAAGGATATATGCACCCCTATGTCCATAGCAGCACAATTTACAATAGCTAAGATTTGGAAACAGCCTAAGTGCCTATCAGCAGAGGAGCAGATTAAAAACCTGTGATACCTACATAATGGAATACTATGCTGCTATAAAAAAGAAGGAACTTTTACCATTTCCAACAGCATAGATGGAACTGGAGAGCATTATGCTAAGCAAAATAAGCCAGTCAGAGAAAGATAAATATCGCATGATCTCGCTCATATGTGGGATATAATGATCAACATAAACTGATGAACAAAATAGATCCAGAGACAAAGGATGTGGGGAGGGAGGTTAGAAAGCAACCAAAGGACTTGTATGCATGCATATTAGCATAACCAATGGACACAGACACTGTAGCAGTGAAGGCTTGCCCTCGGGGGTCGGAGTGGCCTGCGGGTGTCAATTGGGGAAAAAGGAGGCATATGTAATATTTTAAATAATAAAAGAAAATGAAAAAAGATTGCTTTTGTCAATAAAACTATGCCATCTTTCACAATATTCTAAACAAATTAAGAACTGTGATATAGAACAAAAATTATTCCTGATAAAACAGGAACCAGCACAGTAGGTAATATTATATCAAAAAAAAGTTTTAATGGTCTCAGATATATACTCAACAACTAAGCATACACTCAGGGAAACAAAAAATCAAAAGCAAATGAAACAAAAATTATGACACAAATGACCGTATCTATAATTCCACTCAATCTTTAATTATGGACAAGTCCTGTAAACACATCTTTTTTAGAATTAGAGAGTGAATTGCCTTATGTTACCTAAGTTAACCTGTAATTCTGACATGAGAAATTTGATGTTTGTTGACATTAACTTTTTTACTTATTTTGGCACTGGTGTCTGTATCCATCCATCCTTGTATGTCTTCCCCTGCCCACTCGTATCCTGACATGAGAAATCTCCACATTGATCTACTTTGTTTAAATTATTTAAAATGTGTGTCTGACTAGAAAGCAATGAGGAAAAATAGAAAATATTATTTTGAAGGGCATCCTCAGTACTCATTTTTTATGCAACAAAATAATTTTTAAATAAACATTAATATAACACTCGTTTCCTTTTCTGTGTCTTCAATTCTTAGGGCCCTCCTGGTCCACCAGGACTTCCAGGACTAAAGGTATTTTCTTTTTCTTTACATCTTTTATTTGGTGTGGATTTTTTTGTTATTGTCAATGAGATTTTAAGCTGAATCCTATCTCTTCAGGGTAATATGGGCTTAAATTTTCAAGGACCCAAGGGAGAAAAGGTGAGTAAAGATAAAAAGGGATTGTTCATCCCCAAGTTTGTTCCTTTCATAGTCATTTGAACTTGTCATTTTGCCTCTTGTCACTTTGCTTACATGTTATACTATTTTCTGTGTAAATTATGAAATATCAAATTCTTATTTTATCTTGCAAATAGGGTGAGCAAGGTCTTCAGGGCCCTCCTGGGCCACCAGGGCAGATCAGTGAACAGAAAAGACCAATTGATGTAGAATTTCAGAAAGGAGATCAGGTGAGTGTGTGGAGAGAAAGTCAATTAGCATCTGCTATAAAAGTGGCATTCCATTAAAATGCATTATAAGCTCTAAATGATTACATTATTTTAAAAATAACAATGATTTGAGATAATTAAATGTTTAAAGAACTTTACTGATGTATAATATACTATATACTTTATAATCCATCCACTTAAAGTGTAAGATTACATTTTCTAGTATATTTACAGGGGGGTATCTGTAATACTTTCAACAAAAAAAATTATAATTTTTTAAAAATCATTAATACTCTTATTTTAAGTATTATCTTGTTATTTATCTCAAAATTTGACTTGACCATACATTAAAAATTAAATGAAGTGAAAAAAGATGGTCCATTTGCCTAGCAGATTTCAACTTTGAAATAAAAACATCCTGTTATCTTTGGTTATACTACATGAGTCTATAGTTCAGCTTCATGAAAGCATTTCAAGCTAGTTGTAGTATTAACAGTATTCATAGTGCTTTCCTTTCCTCTACTACTACATAGGGACTTCCTGGTGAACGAGGGCCTCCCGGACCTCCAGGGATGCGTGGTCCTCCAGTAAGTAACCTAATTTTTTTTTAGCATCATTTAATGTAAATTGGTATTAATATATAGCATTCCATGAACCAATGTAAAACTATTTTTGTGTGTCCAGGGCCCTCCAGGTGGTGTGAAAGGTGAGAAGGGTGAACAAGGAGAACCTGGCAAAAGAGTAAGTGTTATAATTACTAATACTCTGCAAAATTTTTTAAAATATTTGAGTATAATTTCATTCCTTCCCTTTAAATCCTACTTTTATTGCTTCAAAATGTCACAACTGAATACATAAAATATTATTTTATTTAAGTGTTATAATATTGAAGTCTATTTATTTATTATAATATTGAAGTCCAAAACATCTACTTAATATAGTCCAAGTCAGGAATAAAGGTTGTTATGTTCTTTAATCTCATACTTCCTAAACAGCAAGTTTATAGTCTTGCATTTCTTTGAATCCTAGGGTAAACCGGGCAAAGATGGAGAGAATGGCCAGCCAGGAATTCCAGTGAGTAAAGTCCATTACCCCAGGAAAAAATAAAAGGCAAGGTCAGGAAGCAGGATAGCAGAGAGGCTTATATTTGGAATAGTTTAAATGAGTGGAAATTACTCTTTTTCTTTTGAACATGAATTTGAAATTCCTGTTTTTGTGTCAGATTTTTTTGAAACCAAAATCTGATTCTGTATTTTATTTTTTAATTAAATTGATTGCAGTAACCTTGATTAATAAAGTTATATAGGTTTTAAGTGTACAATTCTATAATACATCATTTATATATTGCATTGTGTATTTATCACTCAAAGTTAAATTTCTCTTCATCACCATATATTTGACCCCCTTTACTCTTTACTACCTCCCCCAGGCCTCCTTCCCTCTGTTAACCATCATACTATTGTCTGTGTCTATGAGTTGTTTTTTGTTTGTCTTCATTATTCATTATTTCTTTTTGTTTTATATTCCACTTATGAATGAAATCATATGGATCTTGACTTTTTCTGTTTGACTTATTTCGCTTAGCATAATATTCTCAAGATCAATCCATGTTGTCACAAATGGCAGTATTTCATCTTTCCTTATTGAGTAGATTCCATTGTATGTATGTATACACACACACACACACATGTTTAAGCCAGATTTTTAAGCCAGGTTTATTGAGATATAATGTTTGTACTGTAAAATGAATCATTATTAACATACAGCTATGTGTGTATTGACAAATGCATATATCTGTGTTTCCAACTCCATAATCAAAAACAATTCCATCATCCTCAAAAGTTTCATCACATTCCTTTTTTTTCATAGTCATCCCATCCCCTCCATCCCAACTTAAGCCTCCAGCAAAAATTGATCTGTTCTTACTCTAACCAGTTTGGCTCAGTGGATAGTGTTGGCCTGCGGACTGAAGGGTCCCAGGTTCGATTCCTGTCAAGGGCATATACCTTGGTTGCGGGAGTGTGCAGAAGGCAGCTGATCGATGTTTCTAACTCTCTATCCCTCTCCCTTCCTCTCTGTAAAAAAAATCAATAAAATATTTTTTTAAATTGATCTGTTTTTTATCCCTGCAATATTACCTATTCCATAGTATCATACAAATGAAATCATATTGTATATAAACTTTCAAGTTTATTTTTCAATTTCACAGTTTACATTCAATATTATTTTGTATTAATTTCAAGTGTACAGAATTGCAGTTAGACAATCATATAGTTTACAAAGTGGTCTCCCCAATACTTTAAGTACCCACCAGCACCATACATAGTTATCACTCTGTTCTCGGTATCTATGAGTCTTTCTCTTTGTTTATTCATTTATTTTGCTTTTTAGACTCCACATATGGACCTAGAGCAGTGATGGAGAACCTTTTGAGCTTGGTGTGTCAGCATTTTGAAAAATCCTAACTTAACTCTGGTGCCGTGCCACATATAGAAATTTTTTGATATTTGCAACCATAGTAAAACAAAGATTTATATTTTTGATATTTATGTTATATATTTAAATGCCATTTAACAAAGAAAAATCAACCAAAAAAATGAGTTTGCTTGTCACCTATGATGGCGTGTCATAGGTTCGCCATCAATGACCTAGAGGGTATTATGCTAAGTGAAATAAGTCAGACAGAAAAAGACAAATACAACATGATTTCACTTCTATGTACATAGCCTTTTGAATTAGTATTCATTTACATAGCATAATGCGTTGTACTGTGTATCAATAGTTCAATCACTTTTATTGATGAATAGTATTTGTTTGTATGGGTGTAGCAAGACAGACTTATTCAATTGCCCATTGAAGGGTATTTTGATTGTTTCTGATTTTGGCCATTATGAATAAAATAGCTAAAATCATTCACATACAAATTTTTTGAATGAACATAAGTTTTTTAAGTAAAAGTTTTGACAGATAATTCAAATTACTAAGAAATGGAGAAACATTTAAAACATGTCAGTCCGCAACTGAAGGACTTGTATGCATGCATATAAGCATAACCAATGGACATAAGACACTGCGGGGTAGGGGAGGCCAGGGGATTGTCAAGGGCAGGAAAAAAAAGACATATGTAATACTCTTTGAAATACTTTAAGCAATAAAAAATAATAATAAATAAAAATAAAACATGTCAGTCCAGGAACATTATTTCAAGCAACCTTAGTATTAAGAGTATCCACAGTAGATATTAAAAGAAGTTTTCGAGGACAGATAGGAAATTTGATGACATTTGGAGAGAATTTCAAAGGAAAAGGATTATTTTTAACAAGGCTGGAAGTTGGAAACAATAAAATCACATAAATTTACTTACATGTAATTTTGCTGAACAGGCAGTCCACAACTTATAAACTACAGATTCAAAAATGGCTTAAACATATAAAATGGTTTAAGAGGAGGAAAATTCAGGGCCTCAGTTCCTGTTTGTTTTGTTTTGTTGTTGTTTTCTGAACATTTTTTCTTTGTTTAATGATTAGCAGCCATGATATTCAACAATTTACCTGATTGTTTTCTATAGCTATACCCAGGGAAAAGGCTGTTCTCGGTATTGGGAGAACTCAAATTAGGTCAAACAAAGGTAGTCTTGCCAGTGGGGTCTTTTGGGTAACCATTATACAAGTGAAATAATGACACTTCTGTGGGAAAGGGTCTTTGAAGAAGCTCCAACCCAGTTTTTTTCTCTTCCAGTTGTTGCCAGGCTACTGTTTTTAACCTTAAGTATTATTGGTTTTCAAAGCTACTGAGAAGCTAAGGAGGGGTGATGGGAATAGATAGAGCAAATTAAAAGGTCACTTGTTTTCAATAAATGCTTCCTGGATGGCTGCAAGCCTTTGGTTAATTTCTAGAGTTCTAAAAGGTTTGACTCCAGCTATTTTTTTTTTTTATGGAGGAGAGGATTTAGAGATGTCCTTCATTTTTGCTGATGCCACACTGTCCTCTGTGTTTTAAAGGGTTTGCCTGGTGATCCTGGTTACCCTGGTGAACCTGGAAGGATTGGAGAAAAGGTAAGACTTTTAATACTTCGAAGTGACTGATTTTATCCTAGTTATAATAATAATTCATTTCTCTTCCAAGACTGAGTTATCATTGAAAAGTTCTAAATAACTAGCTTTTGTATTCAAAACATACATTCTTTATCCATCTTTTGGTGTTGCCCTCTTTTTTTCAAATAACACTTCCTCTGAATTTTTATCTATTGTTCTAAATCACAGTCCATGAGGAATTGTTTAATTTCAGCATTTCCATTGTGAAAAGTTGATGCCTTTACTTTAAATTTGTATCTGCAAAACTTTTGTTCTTCAGAAAGAAGATTCACCACTATTTTAGTGAGGTCCTCCTACTAAAAAGGCTTGCAGTTGTGACTTTAGAATGTCTTCATGAAACATTTCCATTCTGTATGCAATTATTGTCTAGGAGTCTGTGACTAATTCTTTGTTGTTTTTTTTTCTTTCATTTGACTATGTAGCCTGACTGTAGACATTTATTTAGTTGCCTATTTTAAAAGTAACATTGAAAGAATGTATGAAGCACACAATTC
>NW_006299708.1:223204-228224 GCF_000327345.1 Myotis davidii
AATCTCTATGGTCTCTAGTTGCTTTGTATAAAGCTCAAACTGAAAAGCTTTGTTTTGCAGGCAAGGTGTTACAATCTTAAGTATTCTGAGGCCACTATTTAAATGGTGGTTTAACTCAAAATTAGATCTGAGTTTAATCTTGGAATAAGAGGCACAAGTAGAATAAAGGAAATTGCATATATTCAGAGAATATGGTTGTTTTTCAAGTATTAAGTAAAAAGTTATAGGACAGAGTAACTTTTTCCATTGATTTGAAAGAGAAACATAGATTGATTGTCTCCCATAAGCGATCAGACCTGTAGCCTGGGTATGTGCCTTAGTTGATAATCAAACCTACTACCTTTCGATGTATAGTCAATGATCCAACCAACTGAGGAACACCAGCCAGGGCTAGGACAGAACAACTTTTTAAAGTAAAAACAGCTTATAGATAGGTTTCTATTAACAAGTCTAGAACAAGAGTAGAGTTGTGGGAGAGAAATCTATTCTTGGGTATTGGCCAGTAGAGTAACAGTTGAATACTGTGTTCTTCATGCTGTTTTAGCTAGTGGTTAAGGATAATAGCTTTGTTTGAATTTGTTTTTCATTAACTTCTAAGAACAAAGTCACAAAGTAATTATTATTTATTAGCTATTCCTGATTATACTTAAGTCCATCAGCTAGAATATATCTGTCAATAATGGAAATTACGCTAAATTTATGCCTTTGACAAGGTTTATGAAAAGGAACATGGCTAAATATATAAATACGTAATGGCTTAAACTAATTATATTGGTACCATATTTTTTATTCAGTATATTCTTTATAAAATATTTACAGTTTCGCCATAACCGGTTTTGCTCAGTGGATAGAGCGTCGGCCTGCGGACTCAAGGGTCCCAGGTTCGATTCCGGTCAAGGGCATGTACCTTGGTTGCAGGCACATCCCCAGTAGGGGGTGTGCAGGAGGCAGCTGATCGATGTTTCTCTCTCATCAATGTTTCTAACTCTCTATCCCTCTCCCTTCCTCTCTGTAAAAAAAGATCAATAAAATATATTTTTAAAAAAATATTTACAGTTTCTTAGTAAACAGGAATTTTAAAATTAAAGGATGTTAGAGCTAGAAATATCTTAGAATCCTGCCCTATAGATAAGAGAGAAATTAATTTACAGTGGGGCTTTGACTTACGAGTTTAATTCATTCCGTGACGGAGTCGTAACTCAAATTACTCGTATGTCAAATAAAAAAGTGAACGAGTGAGACACGTGATGCTGGGTTGATGTTGTGGCATTCACTGTGACGTTCGCTGCGCCAACTAGTGGTGGGGTATCTGAAGCTGGCTCGTAACCCAAATTTTAGCTCGCAACTCAAAGCAAAAAATTGGTCAAGATATGGCTCCTATCTTGAAAAACTCATTAGTCGGGACACTCGTAAGTCAAGGCCCCACTGTATTTGGTCAAGATTGTATAGCTAGTAAATCTGAAACAGCATCACAGATCTTCTCAGGCTTATCTCAATACTGTTTTATGCACCTCATGATATAGTTTTTGATATATTTTATTTTGGATTTCTGGGACTTTATGAATGTTATCTGTTATGCTTTTGAAGAAATGGATGTTTCAATGTGATTTTCACTAACCTATTTTAAAATTGTATTGAACAGGGCCAAAAAGGTGACATTGGCCCACCTGGCCCTCCTGGACTTGTAAGTTTTTTAGTCTTCATTTATCAAATGTATTAATAAATTTTCATTTTTGTGCCTTAATTATATACTATGTACCCATTCCTAGTGGAACACAAAATTCCTAGCCATTATCAACTTCTACTGTCTTAAAAATTTTTACATCTAAAAATGTTAGTGATGTTGACCTCAAAGTCTTTGCATTGTTCTGTCTGTATATTACATCTCCACAGTAAAGTTCCAAAATTATGAGTTTGGGTTGTTATGCATCATGATTACCAAATCATTTCTCAAGTAACCAGCAGGTGGTGCAAGTGTTGCTTACAAAGTTTCAATAAAAGGAACTGTTGGGGAACTAGGAATTGGTCCTTTCCCCTGCAGAGCTCAAGGTAAAGAAGGATTTGGTCTAAGGAGGTTTTCTCAATTTGTAATTGTCTGAGTCACACCTCTTTTCCTCCCTGAGTGTGTGCTTCTAGGGACCTTTAATAACAAATGTAGCAAACTGCTTCATGAAATAATAATTGGGGGATTTACAGATTTTTTGTCATGTTTGCATCCACTGTGAAATTTAAATAAAATATATTTTCATTTTATTAAGAATAAAATATCATGTTGCAATTTGACAGATTGGTTTTTATTTGGCTAAAATTTGGTAAGACTCTTGATTTTAAACTGTATTAAATCTGCTATGTGCAAGTGCCATGAAACCTATGTACTCAGATAAAATTATATTATTTTTTCCCATAGTGAGCTTCAGATATTGACACTTAGTACCTTATTAAATCTAATGAGGGTATACTTTTTAAAATATTATATAATTTTATTCACTTTAATTTTAAAATCAGTTTTAGTACTCTAATAAATCATTTCTTTATCAAATAAGATGATAAAATTTTGATGACTATCAGAAGACATGAAAATTTTGAGAATCAGTTCTTTCCAGAATCTCACTTTCCCCTTTGAATTGCTATCCCAATTCTAGGTCCCACAACTTTCAGTGTTCTTTTGTCTGAATGTTTCTTATATCCAGTGAAATATCACACTTTGCCAATAGGTGTTGATTTGTACATTGGACGGATACTTTCTTAAATCTAAAACTTACTAAGTTTCTAGCTTTCTGAGCTTAATTTCTTTGTATTTAGATTTTTTAGTATGAAATTCTTTTTTTAATTTTTTATTGATTAAGTTATTACATATGTGTCCTTATCCCCACATTGTCCCCCATACCCCACACTCATGCCCTCACCCCCCTGTTGTCTGTGTCCATTGGTTAGGCCTATATGCTTGCATATAAGTCCTTTGGTTGATCTCACCCTCTTACCCTCACCCTCCCCTACCTTCCCTCTGAGGTTTGACCGTCTGATCGATGCTTCTCTGTCTCTGAATCTGTTTTTGTTCATCAGTTTATGTTGTTCATTATATCCCATAAATGAGTGAGATCATGTGAAATTCTTTAGATGCTGAGGTTTTAAGAAGACAGAAAGAAAAAGAATAATCAGTTCATTGATTTTAATCAATAAAGTCTTCCTGGAAGAGATGAGTTTTCTTTATCTTTTTCTTTTAAGAGAAAGAAAAAAATGGGTTGATAAAGGGAAAGGTTGGAAGAAGGCATTATTGATATTTTAAATGGCATATCCTATCTAATAAAGATGGAATATGCAAGTTGACCATCACTTCATGACAAAGATGGCGGCACCCACAGCCAATAAGGAGGGAATATGCAAATTGACATGACAAAGATGGTTGTGGCCGGACCAGGACACTTGCATTGCCATGGCGACGATGCGTGCATTCTGCCCTGCCCACCTCTGGGCCTCTGGGCAGTGTGCAAAGGCAGAAGGCCGCTCTGGGAGGGAGCGAAGGTGGTACTGGCAGCCAGGGGAAGGAAAGCCTATTTTTGCACAAATCTTGGTTCATCGGGCCTCTAAATTTTTTAAAAATAAAAAAATTTTTATTTTTAAAAAATTAAAAATAAAATGGCATATTCAAAAGCAAAGACACGGATGTGCAAGTTTCATGAAGTGGTTATAATCGGATAGACCTCACTCTACTAAAAATTCATCAATAGTAATAGGAGATAAAAAAGGGAAGAAATGTATTGGAAAAGTGACTTGACAGAGTACAGGGTTAAAAGTAGCATCAGATATAGTAAGAAGTAGTGAAAAATTTTGAGTCTTTAACCACAGAAAAAATAGGTTTTGAGGAAGCATATCCTAGCAATAGATTTGGATTCAAGAAGAAAAGTTCAAAGATGCGTCTGTTAGTCCAAGAGTGAGGTAAGGATAGTAACTGTGGCAAAGAAAAGAAGAGGGAAAACTAGAGAGACATTTACAGTAAAGACTGATCAGGCTTAGGTTAAGTGATTGCAATGAATTGAATGTGAATTATAAGGCAAGATACACTAAAATAATGATAGCTCTATAATCCTGGAGCTCAGGAGAGTGGTAATATTATAACTGGTTTTGGACAATTTCTAATCAGTTGAAGGAGTGATATAGAATGTGACTCAATCTTTGTAATGGTCAATGATTTTGCATCTCAGCAATTTGTGAAAACGATGACATTATAATCATATGTAGCTGCTAGGTTATCTTCTGGAGAATGAGATTCTGCTTTTCTGAGTTCTTTTTCTTTTTTTATAATAAAGGTAATTCCTAGGCCTGGGACTGGTGTAACTGTAGGAGAAAAAGGAAACATGGGATTACCTGGCTTGCCTGGAGAAAAAGGAGAGCAAGGATTTCCTGGAATACAGGGCCCACCTGGCCTTCCTGGACCTCCAGGTAAAAGGGACTATACTAATGCACTTGTGTTTGTGTTATGGAATTGGCACAAAAAGGCAACAGTCAAGCACTCAGAGGTTTCAGGAGAGACCTTTAATCAAGCAGCACTGCTGGCTCAGGGGATACAAAGATCCAAAGCCTGAAGAAGTGATGCAATGAGATTTCCATATCCTAGCTAATAAAAGAGTAATATGCAAATTGACTATCACTCTAACACACAAGGTGACCGCCCCATGTGGACACAAGATGGCCACCACAGGATGGCCAGCAGGGGAGGGCATTTGTGGGTGACCAGGCCTGCAGGGGAGGGCAGTTAGGGGGGACCCAGGCTGGCAGGGGATGGGAGTTGGGGGGGACCAGACCTGCAGGGGAAGGCAGTTAGGGACAACCAGGCCTGCAGGGGAGGGCAGTTAGGGGCAATCGGGCCTGCAGGGAAGGGATGTTGGGGGTGACCAGGACAGCAGTGGAGAGCAGTTGGGGTGATTGGGCCGGTAGAGGAGGGCAGTTGGGGGCAACTGGGCCAGCAGGGGATCAGTTACGCATCAATCAGGCTGGCAGGGGAGGAGTTGGGGGGGGGTCA
>NW_006299708.1:228866-231655 GCF_000327345.1 Myotis davidii
GGGAGGCAGTGTCCCACAGCCCGTCCTGCACCCTAAACCGGCAGTCAGACATCCCTCTCGCAATCTGGGCCCACTGGCCCCTAACCACTCACCTGCCTGCCAGCCTGACCACTCCCAAATGTCCCCCCACCAGCCTGCTCGACCCCACCTGCCACCCCCTGCTGGCCTGCTCCCCCCTAACTGCCCTCCCCTGCCATCCTGATTGCCTCCAACTGCCCTTCCCTGCTGTCCTGATAGCCCCTAACCACCTCTGCCTCAGCCCCGCCACTATGGCTTTGTCTGGAAGGATGTCTGGAAGGTCTCCCAGAAGGTCTCCCAGTCTAATTAGCATATTATCCTTTTATTAGTATAGATATTTCTGGGTTCCTTTGTTTTCTGTTTCCTAACTACCAGGCTTTTGTGGTGGGCTTCACAGCCCCTCCTGAGTCAGTTAGAAAGGGGAAGTTAGATTGTATCTAAATGCCTGTTCTGGGTAATGCCTCTAGCTAAGCTGTTACATTCTTTTGTTTATGGCCCAGTGAAAATTGGGAGTAATTAGGAAATAGGTCTTGCAAGACCAGATTGTTAAGAAAGAGCAGTGACTTAATCATAAACTACCAAAAATGTACTGATTAACAGATTCAGGCTGCTAGCTTTTCTATATCCTTTCTCATTTGTAGCTTCTTTTACTAATCCACATATACGATATTATCATACTAGTTCCAAGTTGAACATGGCAGTAGAAGACATGAGTATTTTTTGACAGAAACTTCACTTTTACTATAGACTTTCTCAACAAATCAACAAATGACAAGTGTTGGCAAGGCTGTGGAGAAAACGGAACCCTAGTACATTGCAGGTGGAAATGCAGACTGCGGCAGCTACTGTGGAAAACAGTATGGAATTTCCTCAAAAAATGAAAAATGGAACTCCCATTTGACCCAGTGATTCTGCTTCTAGTAATATATCCTAAGAAACCTGAAACACTAAACAGAAAGGATATATGCATCCATATATTCATAGCAGCACAATTTATAATAGCTAGGACTTGTAAATGCCTGAGTGCCCATCAGCAGATTAGTGGATAAGAAAAACACACTTTAGTACATTTATACAATGGAATACTACATGGCAATAAAAAAAGAAAGACCTTTTACCATTTGCAACAGCATGGAGGGACTTGGAGAGTATTATGCTGAGCAAAATAAGCCAGTCAAAGAAAGATAAGTATCACATGATCGCACTCATATGTGGAATCTAATGAAACAAATAAACTGATGATCAAAAATATACCCAGAGACATAGAAGCATGAACAGACAGTTGAACCTCAGAGGGAAGGCAGGGAAGGGTGGGTGGGAAGAGATCAACCAATGAACTTGTATGCATATATACATAACCCATGGACACAGACAATGGTGTGGTGAGGGCCTGGGCAAGACAGGAGTGGAATGGAAGAGGTTAATGGGGGAGGGGGGGAGCGGCAGAATCCATGTAATACTTTCAACAATAAAGATTTAAAAATAAATAAATAAACAAATAAACAAATAAAAAATTAAACAGAACAGAAAAAATGACTGTAAAAAAATCCAAGTAGCCGAAACCGGTTTGGCTCAGTGGATAGAGCGTCGGCCTGCAGACTGAAGGGTCCCAGGTTCGATTCCGGTCAAGGGCATGTACCTGGGTTGCGGGCACATCCCCAGTAGGAGATGTGCAGGAGGCGGCTGATCGATGTTTCTCTCTCATCGATGTTTCTGACTTTCTCTCTCTCTCTCTCCCTTCCTCTCTGTAAAAAATCAATAAAATATATAAAAAATAATCCAAGTAAATGAAATAGTATAGTTTATTTTAAAAATCCCATTTCAACTTTTTATTAATAAATTATAGCAAAATTTTCTGTGGTTCAAAAAGTAATAATCATACTTTCCATGGTCTTGTGAAAGGGAATGCTGTTGTTATAATGCCTAATTTTGTAAGATTTCCTGTATAAAAATAGAAAACAGCACTATTCATTTAGAATGATAGACAAATCTACCTAGAAATCTCTATGGTTATTTTGCTGTGCAAAACAATCTTGGGACTCATACTGAGTTTTATGTAATTCCCTTGTTGAAGGTACACAGTATAGTAGAATATGTATAATTTAACCATAAATTGAGCACTACCCTGGTCTAGAATGTTAATTTTAATGTTCTCTGATATGAAGTGATAGTACTGATTTATGTAAAATTTGAAAAAGCATCTGATATAGTACTTGGCACACATATATGTTCAATAATTTGTTATTCCTTTTCTTCCAAAAATATTTGGCTAATGAAAAATTAACATAATGAAATGAGAGGCACTCAGTGATCCTCCTCAAAAGAGAAGTGTGGGTCTCATTTTGGTTTAACTAATTATCTGGTTTCAAGATAGTGGACTAAATACATACTGTGTCTGGAAAATTGAGATAAGGAATTCTTTCAGGATGAAGCAAAAAATTAGATAGTATGAAGGAAAAGTTAAGAGACATAAAGGATAAACCTAGAAGTTTCAAAATCCACCATGGAGTTCAGGGAGGAAAATATTGGACAAAAGGAAATATTTGATTGCTGATAACTAAGAACTTTTATATATTAAAAAAACATGAGTCCCTGTGAAAAGACATAAGTTATTAAACAAGACTAAAATAATAATCTATCTATATCTATATCTATATCTATATCTATATCTATATCTATATCTATATCTATATCTATCTATATCTATCTATATCTATATCTATATCTATATCTATATCTATATCTATATCTATATCTATATCTATATCTAT
>NW_006299708.1:232273-233486 GCF_000327345.1 Myotis davidii
CACAGCCCCTATGGCTGACGCCACCCCCCGCCGGGCAGCCCCCACCATTCCGATTGCCTGCGGCCACTCCCTTCAACCAGCTCCGCCCATGATCGCTCCCCCACACCAATGGGGAGTGGGGCCTGCCAGCCAACCTCCTGTTGTCTCCTTCTCCCAACAAGCCCATTTCTGATTCTCCCTGATTGAAGCCAGGCTAGCTGGACCCCACTCATTCATGAATTCATGTACTGGTCCTCTAGTAATACCTAAATATATAACTAGACACATTGTGTGGATATTTTAGAATTTAGGGATAAGAAGAAACTCTTAAAAACTGAGAAAAATGACAAATTACATATTAATGAGAGTCAGAGGAAGATAATGTAGCACATTTTCAAAGTGACAAAGAAAATAACTATGAATTTGGGATTCTATGTTATACTAGAGGCCTGGTGCATGAAATTTGTGCCTGGGGGGTCCGTCAACACAGCCTGCACACTCTCTAATCTGGGAACCCTTGGGGGATGTCCAACTGCTGGGGATCGGGCCTAAACCGGCAGTCGGACATCCCTCTCACAATCCAGGACCGCTGGCTCCTAACTAGTCACCTGCCTGCCTGCCTGATTGGCCCTAACTGGGCCCCCTGCCAGCCTGATCACCCCTAACCGCCTCTGCCTGGTGATCTGATCACCCCTAACTGCCCCGCACAGCTGGCCTGGCCACCCCACACAGCTGTTCAGTCATTTGGTCATCCCTCATTAAACCCCTGCTAGCCTGGTTTCTCCATGAAGCCTGTTGTTCAGTCGTTTGGTTGCCCCTCACTAACCCCCCTGCTGGCCTGGTCACCCCACGCAGCCTGCTGCTCAGTCATTTCTTTACCCCTCATGGCCCCCCCACCAGCCTGGTTGCCCCATGCTGCCTGGTGTTTAGTCATTTGGTCGTCCCTCACTAAAACCCCTGCCGGCTTGGTTGCCCAACTCAGCCTGTTTGGCTGTCTGTTTGGTTGTTTTGAATGTGATGGCCCCTGGCTCTTTGTATATTAGATTAAAATATCTTCCTACTATGAAGATTGAATTCTTGGAAAGTCCATCACCTCCAGAACTTCTCTGGAGGTTTTATTCTAGGCAAGGATATGAATTCAAGATGAAATTTGGGGTGGGGGTGGGTATGATGTAAGAATCAATAATTAGAAAAGATATTATTAAAGTATATTAAGTCTAAGTGACTATTGATC
>NW_006299708.1:233544-238285 GCF_000327345.1 Myotis davidii
CACGTGCCTGCCTGCCTGATTGGCCCTAACTGGGCCCCCTGCCAGCCTGATCACCCCTAACCGCCTCTGCCTGGTGATCTGATCACCCCTAACTGCCCCGCACAGCTGGCCTGGCCACCCCACACAGCTGTTCAGTCATTTGGTCATCTCCCTCATTACCCCTGCTAGCCTGGTTTCTCCATGAAGCCTGTTGTTCAGTCGTTTGGTTGCCCCTCACTAACCCCCCTGCTGGCCTGGTCACCCCACGCAGCCTGCTGCTCAGTCATTTCTTTACCCCTCATGGCCCCCCCACCAGCCTGGTTGCCCCATGCTGCCTGGTGTTTAGTCATTTGGTCGTCCCTCACTAAAACCCCTGCCGGCTTGGTTGCCCAACTCAGCCTGTTTGGCTGTCTGTTTGGTTGTTTTGAATGTGATGGCCCCTGGCTCTTTGTATATTAGATTAAAATATCTTCCTACTATGAAGATTGAATTCTTGGAAAGTCCATCACCTCCAGAACTTCTCTGGAGGTTTTATTCTAGGCAAGGATATGAATTCAAGATGAAATTTGGGGTGGGGGTGGGTATGATGTAAGAATCAATAATTAGAAAAGATATTATTAAAGTATATTAAGTCTAAGTGACTATTGATCATAAAAATCAGGTGTTTTAAAGTTGTTTTTTTAAATATATTTTATTGATTTTTTACAGAGAAGAAGGGAGAAGGATAGAGAGTTAGAAACATCAATAAGAGCAAAATATCGATCAGCTGCCTCCTGCACACTCCCTACTGGGGATGTGCCTGCAACCAAGGTATATGCCCTTGACCGGAATTGAACCTGGGACCCTTGAGTCTGCAGGCTGATGCCAGTTTGGGCTAAAGTTTTGTGTGTTTTTTTAAATTTTTATTGAATCTAATGAGGCGATGTTGATTAATAAAAGTATATAGGTTTCAGGTGTGTAATTCTATAATAAATCATCTGTATATTGTATTGTGTGTTTACCACCCCAAGTCAAGGCACCTCCATCACCATTTATCACCCCTTTGCTCTCTTCTACCTCCCCCCAAACCCTTTTCCTTCTGGTAATCACCAGACTGTTGTCTTTTTCTGAGATTTTTACTTAATGCCTTCATCTTTTTCACACAACCCCCCCCAAAAAAACCCTCCCCTATTATTAACTCTTTAGGTTTTTCAAAAAACATAGGTTTAAAACTTTAATGCTAACTGCTAGAGAAGAATAGAAATAAATTGCATGACTTACATACTAGTTACAGGAAAAAACATGACCCAAATTTTTAATCCACGTAATACAAGTTAGGAATGGGACAAAATAGATGCATATAAATGAAAAAATAAATAAGGATATAAGTAGCAGTTGGGGTTTCCTAATCAGAGGGGGGACTGAAACAGGAATTTTAGGGGAACATAGGCAGTTTTAGGGAATTTTTAGAATTGTGGTCCATGGGAAAAAAACATAGGGCTACAGACAGGAGAAGGTACATTTCCATAACACAAGAAAGCCAGGTGCAGTTACATTTCCATAAGACAAGGGAGCAGCAACAGTTACATTTACATAAGACAAAGAAGCAGCAACAGGTATCTATATCCTATATAATAAAAGGGTAATATGCAAATTGACCCCAACAGCAGAACGACTGGGAATGACTGGTCACTATGACACACACTGACCACCAGGGGGCAGATGCTCAATGCAGGAGCTGCCCCCTGGTGGTCAGTGCGATCGCACAGGGAGAGCTCTGCTCAGCCACAAGCCAGGCTGATGGCTGCCAGTACAGCAGTGATGGCAGGAGCCTCTCCCGCCTCCTCAGCAGTGCTAAGGATGTCCAACTACAGCTTAGGCCTTCTCCCCGCTGGCAAGTGGATATCCCCTGAGGGCTCCCAGGGTGCCAGAGGGATGTCTGACTGCCAGCTTAGGGCTAATTCCCCAGGGAGCAGGTCTTAACCTGCAGGTGGACATCCTCTGAGGTGTCCCAGACTGCAGGAGGGCACAGGCCAAGCTGAGGGACTCCCTACCCAAGTGCACAAATTTTTGTGCACTGGGCCTCTAGTATATATACGAAGAGGTAGGGGCTGTCACATTCAAAACAACTGAACAGACCATCAAAAAGGCTGAGTGGGGTGACAAGGCTGTCAGGGGGGTTAGTGAGGGACAAACAACTGAGCAGCAGGCTGCATGGGGCAACCAGGCTGGCATGGGGGTTAGTGAGGGATGACCAAATGACTGAACACCAAGCTGCATGGGGTGACCGGTGCAGCAGGGGGGTTAGTGAGGGATGATCAAACAACTGAGCATCAGGCTGCATGGCGCAACCAGGCCAGCAGGGAGCAGTGAGGGCGACCAAATGACTAAAAAGCAGGCTGCATGGGGTGACCAGGCCGGCAGGGGGGGTCAGTGAGGGGCAACCAGGCTGGCAGAGGGGGGCAGTGAGGGGCAACCATGCCAGCAGGGGGGGGAGGTAGGAGCAACCAGACCAGCAGAGGGGAGCTGTTGGGGGCGACCAGGCTGGCAGAAGGGTTCAGTTAGGGGCAATCAGGTCAGCAGACAAAGGTGGTTAAGGGTGATCAGGCTGGCAGGGGGCCCAGTTAGGGGTGATCAGGCAGGCAGGCAGATGAGCATTTAGGAGCCAGCAGTTCCAGACATCCCCTGAGCAGTCCCGGATTGGAGAGGGTGCAGGCTGGACTGAGGGGACCCCCTTCCCCATGCACGAATTTCATACACTAGGCCTTTAGTATTTCCATAAGACAAGGGAACTGGAAGGAGCCAAAAAAGTCTATATTTACAAAATAAAGAAGAAGAAAGAAAGCCCAGAAGGAATAGGAGGACAAATAGGGAGGAGGGCTTCAGGAGTCACTGTAGTAAGCAATTTGAAAGGGAATATTGACCAATCAGAAGGGATATCAGGGCTCAGGAACTGCAGCCTTTATGAACCATGGAAACAGGAAGTCAATGCGACCCTTTTTCCCTTGCCAAGTGGGAGTCCATTCTGTGGGACTCTTTCTCTCTCACCACGTGGGCATCTGTACTTGTTCTTCAATAAATCTCCATCTTTGCTATAAAAAATTATTTGAGCAACACAATCAAGCTGTGCATATTAGGGAGGAAGAAAAACTGTATGAAACAGAGAGTGTACATTCTTTTCAAACACACATGAAGCCTTTATAGAAATTGACTCTATTAGACAAGTAAAAAAAACCTTAAAATTTTATGCAAGCCACATTCTGTGACCAAATAAATTTATAAATGAACAACAGAAAGCATCAAATGTCATTATATTTACAAGTACACATTTGTAAATAATTCTAGCAGTAAAAAGGAAAAGAAATGAAAACGATAAACTATTGAATGCTAAATTACATCAGTCAAAACTCATTAAAATAGACATGGTGATACTTTTAATTTATCACAAAATTAGGGATACTAAAAATAAATGAGTTAAGTTGAAAAATAAAAAGGAATGCAAGGACAAACAGAATAAAAGGAAAAATTTGATAAAGCTAAAAATAAAATGAGCAATATAAAGGCAAGAGGAGGCACAAATAAAATCAGTAAAGAAAAATGATTATTGCCATAAATATAATTAAATTTTTATTACAAGATAAATATAATGCTATATCAATTTATTTGAAATTCTAGATGAAATATACATTCCTTAACAAGTTGAAAACATAAATTAGCAAAATTATCCTGAGAAAGTATATTCCTAAATCTAAGTACAGATAAATTATCATAGAAGATTTTGAAATGTTAAAGATCTTTATTGAAACGTATTGGTTTTATGGTTGGTTTTATAGATTTTTTTCAACGAATTCTACCAAGCTGTTGAGCATATAATTATCATATTTTAAAAACTATTTCAGAACATATTTTAATAAGGAAAACTCAAGTGAATAGCATTGATACCAAAGAACCAAGGAGAAGACACTAGAAAAAACTATAAGTCAGTCTCACTAATGAACACAGAAAAAATAATCCTAAATAAAATGTTATCAAATTAATCCAACCTAAGATTGCAAGGATGGTTCAACATTGCTGTAGTTGACTACACTGACAGATTAAAAGAAAGTAGGCCAATAGATACAGAGAAATCATTCAATAAAATTTAATATCCATTGTTTGTTAAAAGGAAAAAAAATGTCTTAAAAGGTAGCTACTTTAACTTGATGAAACTATGTACTTCATACAGGAAGTACAGGACTGTTCATGACATGTCATACTTTGTGGTGAAACATCAGGAGCATCCTCATCAAACAAACAAAAAAAAAGATAAAAATACTCATAGCCACTAATACTGTTTGTTCTTATACTGGTGATCATAGCCAATGCACTAAGTCTGGAAGAAAAAAAGAGGTGTAAGGATAGAATAGGAAAAACACACCAAATGTTGGTTATCCACAAACCCAGAAAGTCTGAAATAATCAAATGACAAATTACCAGGACTTAGAATGTTTGCAAGGTGACCAGAAGTGAGTTGCATACTTAAATAATTTGCCTTTTCTATACCAGCAATACAAAATTAAACATATAACAGAAAAATTCTAGTTAAAAATAGTAATAGCAGTAAAATTCACAATAGTAATTAACTCATGCATAAACCCAACAAAAGATATGTAATAACTCTGCAGAATTTTTTTAAATATTTTATTTATTTTTTTACTGAGAGGAAGGGAGAGGAATAGAGAGTTGGATACATCGATGAGAGAGAGAGAGAGAGAGAGAGAGAGAGAGAGAGAGAGAGAGAGAG
>NW_006299708.1:238360-245309 GCF_000327345.1 Myotis davidii
ACTGGGACCCTTCAGTCTATAGCCCTAAGTGCTTTCCCCTGAATCAGGCTAGGGCATCTCTGCAGAATTTTGTAAAATATTATTAAATAATATAAAATTAATAAATGAATGGAGAGATATACTTTATTATTATTTAATGTGAGAACTCTATATTATAAACAGGTGATTCTACCAAAATTTAATCTTTAAATTCAAATTAATCTAATTCAAAATCCCGATGCTTTTTTACAATGAAACTAACAAGCTGATTGTAAAATTTATTTAGAAGAGTAAATTTGTAAGTGTAATGAAGAGTGTTTTTAAAAAGAACAAAAATGGGTATATTTTCCTTACCAGTTCTGAAATCATTGTAAAGCTGTACTAATGAAAAAGTGTGCCAGTGGTGTAGGAATAGGTAGTAGAACAGAAGAATGTCCAGAAACAGACATCTGGAAACTTTGAGATGCCTATTTTTCTCTTGCTAAAAGCTTTCTAGTATTTCTGAATTAAACGATTACAGTATCAAAGAAGAGTGGGTAGAAAGTTATTAGTATATTTCCAAATGTAATAAAGCTACTTTAAATTATTCTTTCTTACACACAAAATAGTACTTACGGTATTTGAAACTTTTCATCCTTTCTCCAGATATTCTCATAGAAAATAGTAAGAACATAACAGGCATTACACATTAAAGAATATCTTATTATTATTTAATGTCTCATTGAGAACTAAAGTAATATCCCTAAAATAAGATAATTTTGATGATTTAAATGTTTTTCTTTCATCCCGCTACTCCCATAATATCTCACAAAACAGCAGAATATACCTCGGAAGACAGGAGGCAAAATAATGCTGACTCTGTGAATTGTTTCTTCTCCTGCAACTCTAATTTTTTTTTTTTAATCTTAGGGACTGCAGTTATGGGTCCTCCTGGTCTCCCTGGTTTTCCTGGAGAAAGGGGACAGAAAGGTGATGAAGGTCCACCTGGAATTTCCATTCCCGGACCCCCTGGACTCGATGGACAGCCTGGGGCTCCTGGCCTTCCAGGGCCTCCTGGCCCTCCAGGTCCTCACATCCCTCCTAGTAAGCTATTCTTTTCTCCTAAGCTCTATTGTTGTTGTATTTTGTTTTCATTTATAAGTAAATCTGGCTGAAATTTGGCATCATTCTTTGTGTTTCTGTTATCTATGTGATTCTACATCAACTTATACTTTTGATTTTTAGTGATTCTTTGATGTTTAAATTTGCTCTTCAAATTCTCACCAATATAATATCTTCCCTTTGCTTACAGGTAGTGATATTACTGCAGAGTAACTAAAAAGAGGTCTTTTTCTCTAGCCTGTCAGGCTTCCTTTTTGTTTAATCTTCTGGATATTTCACAACAATTAATTTGCCATCCTTTCTTTATTTTATCTCAGGTGGTGAGATGTGTGAAGCAGGCCCCCCGGGGCCCCCAGGATCTCCAGGTGATAGAGGACTCCAAGGAGAACAAGGAGTGAAAGGTTTGATCCCCATAATTATTTCTCCGTTCTTTCAAATCATCAGCAAGATCCCCTATATCCTCCACCTTACCTCAGCCATTCACTCCCATGGACATACCTAAGACCATTTTATTTCCAATAGTACACACTTCCATAACCTTGATTTCATTAGTTCCATTTTCTGACCACTGTCTCTATCTTTTTAGCTTACTAACTAATAAAGTGACTTCAACATTACTTTAACCTCAATGAGACCAACTTTGACTATCACTCAACGTTTTGGTGTTTTTTCTTCCCTTTTAACTTACCTTAAATTCCATGATCAATTCATTGTAATAAATTCCATATATAAACCCTTGCCTCCTTTGTCCTTCATTCACTTTGTTGTACTTGGGACAAAAACAGCCCTGGTGAGTCCAAATTACCACCTCTTATAAGTCTGCATCTTCTCTTCACACTCTTCCATTCTCATCTTAAGATTCTGACTTTGCTCTCTCCTTCACTGACCATTTGAAGCAATAACAATAGAACTTGCTCAGATTGCTATGACATTTACCCACCTACTTGCATCTGTGCCCATATATTCTGCCTTCTTGCATATTATTGTTAATACTATTCAAAGCCACAACTATCTTCTCCCTATATTCTGTGCCTTGCTTTTTACTTGTATCTTTTCTTGAACAGAAGTTATTAATTAAAAGAATTCCTATTATTAATGTCATTTTTCATTGTTAGTACTGTTTATGTCCTGTTTATAATATTTGTTAACCCAAAGGACCTGATAATTTTTTCTGTATTTTTTCCTAGAATTCTTACCAGCTTGCCTTTGTGGTTTGAGTTTTGATCTTTGGTCTATCTTCAATTTATTTTGGGGGGAGGGAAGGGAGAAAGGGAGCGAGAGAGAGGGAGGGAGAGAGAGAGAGAAAGAAATATGTTGATATAAAAGTGAAACATTGATTAGCTGCCTTCTTTACACCCCGTACTGGGACTTGAGCCCACAACCCTGGCAGGTGCCCAGATCAGGAATCGAATCTGTGACCTGTTGCCGCTTGGAATGGTGTTCAACCAACTGAGCCACGCCAGCCAAGGCTGTCTTAAATTAAATTTTGTGTATAGTTTGAAGCAGGAAATCAAAGTTCATTTTTTTTTCATATGTATATTTAATTTATTCAATACCATTGTACAAAATAGCATCATTTTCCTGCATTAGCAATTTTGTTGTAAATCTTATGATTATTTATGTATGAGTCTCTTTCTGACCTCTTTATTTTGTACCATTGTTCTACTTTTTCTCCTTACACCAATTCCAAACTAAATTATTATATCTTTATCTTGGCTTACTTTGCATTTTCATATGCATTTTAGAATTATCTACCCAACTTTTAATTTTGGAATATTCCAGAATTCAGGCCCTGTTCCTCTTCTCTTCTAAGCTTATTCATTAAGTCTCAAGATGTTTTTAAAAATACACTTTATTGATTTTTTACAGAGAGGAAGGGAGAGGAATAGAGAGTTAGAAACATCGATCAGCTGCCTCCTGCACACCCCCTACCTGGGATGTGCCTGCGACCGGAATCAAACCTGGGACCCTTCAGTCCGCAGGCCAATGCTCTATCCAGTGAGCCAAACTGGTTACGGTTAAGTCTCAAGATTTTATATACTATCTACTTGCCAATGTCTTCTACATTTATGTTTTTCTGTCCAGATACAAGTCTTTTCCTCTAGATTAGTATATCCAACTGTCCACTTAACATTTTAAACTTCACAGCCTGATTAAATTGAAGTCTTACCTCTACCACTTCCCCATAATTTTGCCAGTAATCTATGTCCCTTCTTATTAAAAGCAGGTTACTCTAGCTTGGGCTAAAACCTTGACATCACCCTTGATTCCCCTCTCCTTTTGGATTCTGTATGTGATACATTATAAAATCGCATTGGTTTTACTGTAAAATCTTTTCAGAATCAAACCAATTCTCATCATCTTCATTTCTGTCACTCTGGGATGAGTTGCTGTTTCTCCTAGATCACTGCAGCAGTAGCCACTTAAATGGTTAGCCGGTTTCTACCCCGGCCAAAATCCTTCATTTAAACCTTAAGGTATATCATGCTGCTTTTCTGTTTAAATTCTTCTACTAGATTCTCATTTCACTCATAGTTAAAGCCACAGTATTTATGGTGCTTGTGTAATGTTTTATTATGATACGCTACTCATTATAAACTGTTAACCTTCTTACCCGGTTCTCCTATCTCACTCTACTCCAGAAATCTGGTCTCATTAATTTTTCCTAGAATACTCTATAGTTATTGTGCATGTACCACATCCTTTAACTTTTTTATTATGTATCATCTTCTCACTAAGGCCTATCCTGACCGCCCTATGTAAAATGGAATCCTGTGAACCATCGTTAGATGTCCAATCCCATTTATCCAGCTCTACATTTTTCTATTCCCTTTCCATTAGTAAATTGTGAGCAGCATGGAGACATGGATTTTTCTCTCATCTGTTTACCAATGTATCACAAACACCAACAGTGCTCAGCACACAGTAGACACTCAGTAAATATGTATCAAATAAATCTATTCTAGATATAGGCTTCTCTAACTACATTGTTAGGTAGCAATATTGTTCCTTAGTGCTAACTTCTTTAGAACCTATCTAAAGAAGGTAGATGAGTAATATATTTTTTATGATCATTTTCTCTAGGTGACAAAGGTGACACCTGCTTCAACTGTATTGGAACTGGTATTTCAGGGCCTCCAGGTCAACCTGGTTTGCCAGGTCTTCCAGGTCCTCCAGGTAAAACATCCTGCCTCTGGGCATCATTTTAAAATATTTATTGGTTAGGTTTTAGTGTGCTTGTAGCTTTAGAATAATGCCAGTTTTTCATTTTATAGCTAGTCACTCATATCCTATATAAAAAAAGCCTAATATGCAAATTGACCAAACAATGGAACGACTGGTCACTATGATGCACACTGACCACCAGGGGGAAGATGCTTAATGCAGGAGCTGCCCCCTGGTGGTCAGTGAGCTCCCACAGGAGGCGCACCACTTAGCCAGAAGCCCGTCTCATGGCTGGTGAGCACAGTGGTGGTGACAGGAGCCTCTCCCGCCTCTGTGGCAGCTCTAAAACTCCTTCCCCCCACCCCAGTGCATGAATAGTTCATAAATATGAAGTGCCTCTATCTGCTATGAAATAAGTTATGCTCTTGTTTCTAATATCTGAAGCTACCAGCAGTTTTTATTAAAACATTTTGACAATATTAACCCAGGAAAAATATCTTCCCTATTTTCTATATGGTGAGAAAAATTACTTATACAGCATCAGACTTCTTTCTTCCAGAAAATTGGGGGAATACCTGGCCCCTGAGTATATTTTCTAGTGGTAGAGTTTAGTCATTGGGGATGTATCACATGTTGTCATGAAGGAATAGGACTTCTACAGGAGTTTGGTAACCAATAGCCAATATTCCTCTTTTTATATGTAATTTCTTCTTTCATGTTTCTAATCAAAACCATATTTAATATCCATTGACCCACAAGTCTTTTATTCAACTACCTCTTGGGATATCTCAATATTATATTATCTTGAAATCAAACTTTATGTCTATGTCAGGTCTTAAACTAGACACCAGATCTCTTACCTTTCTGTCTAGTGCAGGGGTCCTCAAACTACGGCCCGCGGGCCACATGCAAATACAAATATTGTATTTGTTCCTGTTTTGTTTTTTTACTTCAAAATAAGATATGTGCAGTGTGCATAGGAATTTGTTCATAGTTTTTTGTTGTTTTTTTTAACTATAGTCCGGCCCTCCAATGGGCTGAAGGACAGTGAACTGGCCCCCTGTTTAAAAAGTTTGATGACTCCTGGTCTAGTGTATCTGACAAGGAAACCAATTCATTTGGCACTTGGAAAGTCTTATAATTTCCACTAGAAGTTAATAATCTAGCCTTGTGCCTTCAGTATAATGGTTCTCAAACTTGAGAATGCATCAGAATTACCTGGAGGGCTTGCTAAAACCCAGATTGCTGGGTCCCATCCCCAAATTTTCTGATTCAGTAGATCTGGAGTGAAGGTCCAATAATTAGTCATTCTAACCAGTACTCAGGTGATGCTGATGCCACTGGTTCAGGGATCCATTTAGGGAATGCCTACTTTAGTAATATTTCCTCTAGTCATTAAGTACCAAAAATTTCTCATAAACCAAATTTTAGGGAGTGGCAAACCAAATGAAGAACTGAAAAGGATCTAGGAAAATAGTTTAAGTCAGAACAAAGAAAGATATGCAGACTCTGCCTTTATTTCCTTCTCACCTTGGCAGTGTGGATAGTTAAATGAGCCTCTGTGCATAGTACTTGCTAGCTGTGAACTCTTGAGAGGATTTAGAGTTGGAAGTACTTGAGAACACAATATTGTATGTAACATGAAATGTTAGATTTAGTTAAAAGGAAGGATGATTTCTTCATATTTAGTGCATAAAATCAGAAAACAAAATTGTGACCTGTTAAATGGGATTGAATGGGGTTTTTGTTTTAAAACTTGACTTCCTGATTTAATGATTTTTATATGCTTTGTCAGTGGTTCAACTTTAAAACTTACATTATTGCATTATGTGTGTGTGTGTGTGTGTGTGTGTGTGTGTGTGTGTGTGTATGTTAGGATCTCTTGGTTTTCCTGGACACAAGGGTGAAAAAGGACATGCTGGTGAAATCGGTCCCAAAGGATTAACAGTAAGTTTTGAGTATATTATACTACAAAATAAGTTAAAGCAATCCATTTACACTTTGATTTTCACTTGTGGATATATATTAAGGAAGCTTAGTTTTTCTATTACATTGTGATTTATTTGATTCCTTGACTCTCCCTGACTCACAGGACTCTCTTGATTAATAGATTTGTACACTAAATGTTACTGGGTGGGTTAATGGGATAAACTGACCACCAGGGTGCATATGCTTAATGCAGGAGCTACCATGATATGCGCTGGCCATTTACAGAGAAACAGCACTGTGAACCTGGCACCCACAAAGCAACACTTGGCTTCCCCCAAGTGGGCTGCCACCACCCTGGAGCAGCAGCCCACCAAATCACAAAATTAGGCCCACAGCCCAGCCCAGGCCAGAAACGGTCACTGTGGGTTCCGGGTAATGATGTCACATAGCAATGCCTGGCTTCTTCTCCCTAGAGACTAGCCTCCATGAAGTTTCTTCAGACCAGGAGCATGGCTTGCTTTATAGCCAGGTGGAAATATTTTACACTTTAACCAAAGGTCTGTGAAGCATTTTCCTGTGCTGCATATTATTTGATCTTCACAGAGTCCTGGAGTAGGTAGATAGGAGACTCAGTGTAATCCTAATCTTCTTTACATTAGCCAGAAAATTGAGATTTTTTTAAAAATATATTTTTATTGATTTTACAGAGAGGAAGGGAGAGAGATAGAGCGCGAAACATCAATGATGAGAGAGAATCATTGATTGGCTGCCTGCT
>NW_006299708.1:245342-247941 GCF_000327345.1 Myotis davidii
CTGAAAGGTGTTCTAATTAAGAAATTTTGTTCTCTATATATAAAAGACTAAGTTGACTCGCACACGCGTGATGCATATAAAGCTCTCGCTGGCGCCAATCAACATGCTTGTGTTTCAATCTGTCATTGTTGATCGTGAATTTGGTTGACACTTCTATTTAGAGAAAGGGTGAATAGCGATATTAAAATATTTCTTCTAATTAATTTCCTTTCAATGTGCACAAATTCGTGCACTGGGCCACTACTAATATATGCGTGTGTGTGTGTGTGTGTGTGTGTGTGTGTGTGTGTGTGTGTGTACATAAAAAGAAAGTGATTTTTCTCTTTCATTTTCCCCCCTTTCTTTATTTTATTTATCTGTTCAGGGCTTACCAGGAGCTCCTGGTGCTCCAGGCTTTCCTGGACCTAAAGGTGAACCTGGTGACATCCTCACTTTTCCAGGAATGAAGGGTGAAAAAGGGGAGTTGGGTTTCCCTGGATCTCCAGGTCTCCCTGGTTTACCTGGCACCCCTGGACAGGATGGGTTGCCAGGGCTACCTGGCCCCAAAGGAGAACCCGTGAGTTAGTTTGATATTTTTGGTTTTCTAAGGTCAAATTGTTATTTAGAGATGTTTCCTAGGATATGCTTGTTGCTGACATGAACACCTAATCAATGCTTAAAAGAAAATGATATATAGAAATGATACTGTGTAGGGTTTCTTTACCACTCTTTTCTCTCAATTGTTTTATCCATTTCTTATTTTTAACCCAGTTTTTACTAAGTAATATTAGCTATGAATAGGTGGGCAGAAGGTTAAGATGCTTGTGGGTCAATGTGAGGTTCCCCTTCTATTACCCCACATGTCCTTGTCTGGGTTTATTTAGACCTAATGCAGAAGTCTAATTTGCCTTTTATATATAGTAAGCTTAGAGGTTAGTGTGATTAGACAGCTATGTTAAATGTGGTATGGAACCTAAATGTTGAACATAAATGAACAGACTTATTTCGTGTGCAACATATAGCCTGGAATATTTAGGTAGAAAGTGTTATTTATATCAAATATTAGATAGACTGTAAGCTTCTTGACATAACTAGACTATAAACTTCATTAGGGCACAGTGTTTTGTTTATTGTTATTTTTTATCTGTATCACCAGCACCTGGCACATAGCAGGAGCTCAAGAATATTTGTTGAAGGAATAAATAAGTGAAGTGGTCACACATACCATTCCATAACACACATAAGACTTTTTCAGCTTGTAAGAACTATTTATGGCTGTATCATTTCTCTAGTTGTATTCAATAATACCAACCTACAGAGAGTTGTTATGTCTATATTTCTGTATTAAACTTTTCCCTTTTCAGGGTGGAATTGCTTTTAAGGGTGAAAGAGGTCCCCCTGGGAATCCAGGTTTGCCGGGTCTCCCAGGAAATAGAGGCCCTATGGGCCCTCTTGGTATTGGCCCTCCAGGCCCAATGGGTGAAAAAGGCATACAAGGTGTGGCAGGAAATCCAGGCCAGCCAGGACTACCAGGTAAGTATGATTGCTTTGTTTTTAATTTGGTGCTTAAAAGCAGAAATGTATTATCTTTGGCCACTTTTAACTTCCTTTCATAAGAGATATTTAGGCTTATCAGAACTCCTTAGCAAGGTAATACAATATGTGTGCTTTTATTATGGGTGAGTTATTCTTTAAATGTTTTTCTGAATATCTTCATTTTTATTGTTTCTGTTGTTTTTCTTTAAACATCATATATATAATTTTTTATTGATTTCAGAGAGGAATGGGAGAGATAGATAGAAACATCAATGATGAGAGAGAATCATTGATCAGCTGTCACCTGCATGCCTCCTACTGGGGATGGAGTCCACAACCCGGGCATGTTCCCTGACTGGGAATCGAACCGTGACCTCCTGGTTCAAAGGTCGATGCTCAACCACTGAGCAACTCTGGCCAGGCTGTTTTTGTTTATTCGAAGTACAAGATACATAATGCAAAGTTTAGCAAATAATTATATTGGAGACACACATGTAACTACCACACACATCAAGAAACAGCACATTGCCAGCATCCTAGAAACCCCCATTTTCCTCTTTTTCCTTTCCTGATCATATCCCCTTCCATTTCTCCAAAAGAGACCACTGTCTTAACTTTTGCACAGTTTCCTTCCATTTAAACCCTAGTGTCATCACCTAAATATGAATTCCCAAAGTATTTTAAGCTTATTTTTGAACTTTATATTAATGGAATTGTAAGATAAGTATTATTCATGTTAACTCTGTGTATAGCTACAGTATATTTCTTTTCATTGCTGTTTAGTATCCTGGTATGTGTGTGTGTGTGTGTGTGTGTGTGTGTGTGTGTATGTGTGTATCACAGTTGATGTATCCATTCTATCATTAATGGACAATTGGCTATTTTATAATTCAGACCTATTATAAATAACTAGAGGCCCAGTGCATGAATATTGGTGCACTCGGGTTTGGGAGGGGTGGAGGGGGCCCTCAGCCTGGCATGTGCCCTCTCGCAGTCTGGGAGCCCTCGGGGGATGTCTGACAGCGGGGAGCGGGCTTAAGCCATCAGTTGGATACCCTTAGCACTGTTGTGGAGGCAGGAGGGA
>NW_006299708.1:248005-254462 GCF_000327345.1 Myotis davidii
TGGGTGGGGGGGCAATCAGGGGTCAGTGGCCAGGGGAGGGGCTGTTGGAGGTTGGCCAGCCAGCCCCACCCCTGACTGGTGTGTGTGGGAGTGATTGGGGGCAGAGATGACTGAGGGGAGGGACCACAGGCTATGGGGGATGGTTGGGGCTGATTGGGGGTGGGAAAGGCTGTGGGGAGGGTCTGTGAGTAGTGGGCCAGCTGATCCATCCTGGAATGGGGTGGGGGGACCTATGGGAGACCAGCAGAAAGAGGAGGGGCCATGGGTGGTTGGCTGGCTGGCCCTGCCCCTGATGAGAGTGGAGGGGCCAATTAGGGGTCCAGCTGGCTCAGGGGAGAGGCCTCAGACCGATTGGGGTGGTGGGGGCCCATCAGGGGTAGGGCTAGCAAGGGGGAGAGGCTGCAGGTGGTTTGCCGGCCAGTCCTGCCCCCTATTAGGGTAGGGGCGGGTGATCAGGGGTGGGACTGGTCAGGGGGAGGGGCCGTGGGAGGTTGGCCACCAGCCCCGCCCCCTGATCAGCTGGTTTGCTGGCTGGAGGCAAGCATCAGCAAATTATAGCCCATGGATTAAAACTGACGAAACATTTTTTGTCATGAATGAAAGTGTTTTTTGAACACAATCATTCACTATTGACTATGGTTGCTTTTGCACTACAACTGCAGTGTTGGGCAGTTATAATAGAAACCATGTGGTTCAAAAACATACAGTATTTACTGTCTGGTTCTTTACAGAAAAAAATTTGCTAGTACCTGGATTAGGGTGTCTATTTAGATTAGCGTTTTCAAGGCATAGAATAAATGCATCTTAAGTTTTACTGGATAATTCTAAACTATATCCAAAGCAATTGTACCAATTTATATTTCTATCAGAAGTATTGGAGATTGCTTATTGCTCTACATCCTCATAAACATTTTGTATTGTCACACTTTTACATTTTTGCCAATTTTTTGAAATGTGATATATCGCATGGCAATTTTTTGTATCTCTCTGGTTACATTAAAGTCTAGCACCTTTTTATATATTTACTAAACATTTTCATTTCCTTTTATGAAATGTCGATTAAAGTGTTTTCTCCAAAAAAATATTTACACAATTTGAATGATTATAAGGTCATTGTTTATTAACATAAAGTTCAATTTTAAAATTTAAAAGAATCTACAGAAATGAATAATTTATTTGTCAGTGCCTGTTTTCAAACTGATGATGTTCTGGTCCAGGTACTGCTAATGACACAAAGCAATGGAATTGCAAACGCCAATAATCATTCGATTTGTTTACTATTTGAGCTTCTTCAATTAATTGACTGTTGCTGGTTTTGTACTATAAAAATTTTGTCATTTATGTATCCCCTTAAAAAAACAGTCTAGTGGCTCTTTAGTATATATTTTATTTGTTTAAAGCTTAGTTGGGCTTCACCCATTATTTCAAATCAGTTAAACCTGAAAAGGAGTGAAAATTAGGTGAATTATCAGCTGTTAAAATGTGTATACATTTTTGGACCATATATTTATTTATACACATACATACAGGTGTTTCGATGGAAAATAATATAATAATTAATAAATAATAATACAAGAATAAACTCTGTTTCATATGCTCACAACTGTATACATACTTTTGCACCACCCTATATATTTTATGTATTAGTTCTCTTCTGTTAGCTATTCATCTTGCAAAATTTTTACTAACTATAGCTTGTCATTTTTACTCTCTGTATGACATCTTTAATGGACAGAAATAAATTAAAATGTCGTCAAATTTATCAGTCTTTTCTATCATGGTTAGTGCTTTTAATTTTATGTTTAAGAAATTTTTATTGGACCTGAGCCTATTTTAAGTCCTTATTTCAATTAATAAGAAGTAGGTGTACTTGAACTTTGCACACATAAAATCTTAAGGAACCATTAGTTTACTTCAATTTGATTCTTTAAGGCCCTTTTTACCTATATTTAAAAATATTTTATAGATTCCATCTTTAATCATAGAAGCTTTTTAAAATTTATTTTATTGGAGTGACATTGGTTAATAGGATCATAAGTTTCAGGTATAGATTTCTATGATATAAGGTCTATGTATTGCACTATGAAAGCTGTCATCACTTTTTTATTTTTGAAATTTCATTCTTCTGTGTTTGGTATCTTTCTTGAATATATAATATGTGATTGTTTTTCTTATAGATTTTTGTTAGATTGCATTTTCCAAAGACTATACTTTCTCTTTTGTGTTTTTAATTAGAAGATATCTTTAGTCAAGAGAACACTTATTCACTATTGATTCCCATTTGTCCTTAGGTCCTAAAGGTGATCCAGGTCAGACTATAACCCAGCCAGGGAAGCCTGGCCTGCCTGGTATCCCAGGCAGAGATGGTGAAGTAGGTCTTCCAGGTAGGTGAAGAATGTATTTGACCAGGTCTTCAATATTTATTGGTTTCTTTATATGAAGGTTTCCCTTTTAAAAAACTGTTGCTTCTCTCCTTAGGTGATCCTGGACTCCCAGGCCAACCAGGCTTGCCAGGAATACCAGGTAGCAAAGGAGAGCCAGGTATCCCTGGAATTGGGCTTCCTGGACCACCTGGTCCCAAAGGTATGTAGGAATGGGTAGCAGGCAGGTTAGGTTAGCTGGTTAGTATGACATTATTCTTTGACATAGTTTATAGTCAACAATAAAATATATAAATTGTACCTTTTTTCTATGTACTATGAAGAATATAAATGAAAAGTCACCGCATGCATGAACTATACTTTCATTTTTCTTTATTTAAAATAGTCTAGACAAGAAAATGTCTAAATCACAGATATTTAAAAATTATACATAAGCTTTAAAAATCACAGTAATTATTATCTTTTGTGTTCACCATTGCATTTTCAGGGCTTAGAACAGTTCCTAGAACATAGTATGCACTCACTAGATGAATGGATTGCATTAAACAGAAAACATATTCATTGCACACATGTTACCAAGTAATGTTTTATTCTAAATCATATTCTCTTGACTTCCTGAAATTTTAAAAATCTGTTGCTTCAGTTCTGTTTTATTCTTCACAAAATTTATTCTCATGAAAGGCAAGAGTGTGAATTCTTCTGAGAATAGTGCTAAACATATCCTTACTCACTTAAACTAAATGACTTAGAGTCAGATTTGACTTTTGTGTTTTTATGTAATATCTTCCATTGTTTTAGCTCATTTCCAGAATTATATGGTAGACATTTTGTATACTATATTTTGATGTAAGCAGAAGAAAATATTTTCTGCATTTTTGTGTGAGATGCATTCCCTGTGTTCAGTTTTGCCTCATAATAGCTTTCATTCCACTTTAGAAGAGCATATCTTCCACACATATTAGCCCTTTATGAAAATGATAGGGCCATAAGGTGATTGAGAGAGAATACCAATATCTGTAAGCTTGATCTTAAGTGGTCATCTAAAATGTCATTGTGGTTTTAACATCTTATTGTAGTCACTACGCATGATTGGATAGGGTAAACATTGTTCGTTTGGGAGTTTGGGTATCTTTCCTATAGTGCAGCCGTGGGCAAACTACGGCCCGCTGGCCACATTCGGCCCGTTTGAAATGAATAAAACTAAAAAAAAAAGACCGTACCCTTTTATGTAATGATGTTTACTTTGATTTATATTAGTTCACACAAACACTCCATCCATGCTTTTGTTCCAGCCCTCCGGTCCAGTTTAAGAACCCATTCTGGCCCTGGAGTCAAAAAGTTTGCCCACCCCTGCTATAGTGTCTTCTATTTGGAGATTTAAAATGACTTATCATTTTACAGGTTTTCCTGGAATTCCAGGCCCTCCAGGAGCACCTGGGACACCTGGAAGAATGGGTCTAGAAGGTCCTTCTGGGCCACCAGGTTCTCCAGGACCAAAGGTCTGGGACATTTGTTCTTTTCCCCTTTTTTATTTCCCCCACCTTCTTTAGCTTTAGCTTTCTATTTTGATTTACACATCACCCCAAGTCTTCACTAGATAAATAAACTTAACTGATTATATTTTCATTAAAAATATTTAACCCAAAACAGTCTTTAATAGTCCAAGAGGTCATATTTAAAGCAAAAAAAATTTTTTTGAACCTGTTTTATAGTGACCAATTATTTAATGAGATAGGAGATTATAGATGAAAGAATACACTCATCAACTCCCCCTGTGCTTCTCTGTAGCATCGCCAACCTATTTTATGTTTGTCCGTGCCTCCCTGTGATGATTGGTTGAAATGTCGTTGAATATTATGCCAAGAACTGTCCCTCTGTCCCAGTTCTTTCCCAAATACATGCTGCAAATCACTGCTATCAACTTTTAATGATTTTGATGATGATAAATGTGCCTGAATTACTTTCCATTCCTTTTATTATGTCTTAGCCAATTTAAAATTTTGTTCAGTCAACCTTCAGCAAACTGCTATGATATGTATTTATCCTAACTGTCTCTATTTTCTGTGCTTAATTAATTTAAACTTGCTGTGTTTTCATCATTACAATTTTTTCCCCCATGGGAAGAACAATTGACCATGATACCAGCTCTCATGAGAAGCAACTCTCTAGTGATTAATTATTTTTATTTTATTATAAAACTTTTCAAATGAACAAAAAAGTAAAAGAATAATACAATTAACTTTCATATATCCATCACTC
Source organism: Myotis davidii (assembly GCF_000327345.1). NCBI lineage: Eukaryota > Metazoa > Chordata > Mammalia > Chiroptera > Vespertilionidae > Myotis > Myotis davidii. The sequence continues at coordinate 252,646 of NW_006299708.1, forward strand.
AGATTTCAAATTATCAAGACTATCCTATTTGCTTCATCTATTCCCTCTTTCTTTGCTGAAATATTTTAACATAAATCTCAAAATCATGTAATTTTACCTATAATACTTCACTATTCATCTCTAAGTAAGTGGACATTTTATACAAAAAACACAATGCCATTACCATACTTAGACAAATTAAAAATAATCATCTAATACTCAGTCTATCACATTTCCTCACTTGGGTTTAGTCTCATTCTCCCTCAGTTATCTTTTTCTTGTCCTGAAACCAGCCCAAATCATTTAATTTGTTTTACTAAGCCTCATTTCCAATTCTTCCAGATGTTCTCTCCAACATACAAATTACTTTTCATTTAATTACTCTATTCCATCACCCATAGGTGTGTGTGGGGGAAGTATTACCTTGTATTTTATGCTTTAAATTCTCTCTTGTAAACAATCAATACTGAGAAAGTCATAGGAGTTTCTGTTGTGTTTTGTTATGTGTATGCTATAGGGAGAACCAGGATTTGGGCTACCTGGGCCACCTGGGCATCCAGGACTGCCAGGGATCAAAGGAACACTTGGTCCAAAGGGTGATCGTGGTTTCCCAGGACCTCCAGGTCCTACCGGACACACTGGATTAGATGGGCTACCTGGACCAAAAGGTATGGAACGTATTGCTACTTTCAATTTGCTTTTAACTTTTGTAGATATTGAAACTATTGGGAAAGTTTATGGGTGATAAGTCCAATTAAGTAAAGTCTATGCTGCCACTCTGTCCACTCCTTTTTTTCCCATCCTTCATTGATATTGATGTGTTTATTTTATTGTATAGATAATAGAATCATATATGTGCAAAAGTAACACTGAGGAATCTTCCTTTTAACCCATCTCCATCCACTCTGTTCCTCCTCATTCCATATGTAGCTGTTTTTAATTATTTATTTAATTAATTTTAGTGAGTGTTACTTCAGACAAATATAAACCAATAAAATATACTTTTATTTCCTTTATCAAAAGATAGTGTACTACTTTTTGACTTTTTGAACTTTACTTGTTTTGTTAAATTATGTCAGTATATAGAGATCTTTATTTTTTACAAATAGCTTGAATTGCTTGGTTATACCATAGTTCATTCTAACAGTTACTGGTTGCTAGATGGTTTTGAGAATTTTTGACAAGTTTTTTTTTTCTTATTAGAATTAACACAACAGTAAATAACCTTGTATATGTGTTCTTTCATATGGATACAGGTGTGATAGCAGAATAGAGTAAATAAAAATGGATTTTCTGAATTGAAGGGTAAATGAACCCCTAGATATTATTATATTCTTCTTAATTTGCACCATTTTACACTCCTAGCAGCAATGTATGAGTATTCTTGTTTTCCCACAGCCTTGATAAGTATGTTGACAAACTCTTGGATTTTTGCCAACCTGATAGAATAAGTAGGTATCTCAGTATAGTCTTGTAAACATTGTATTGAGAAAATTTTAAACAGAAAAAAATTAACTGTACAATGAAAACTTATATGTCCACCACCTAGATTCTACAACTAACATTTATCTCTTCGACATTTTATTTTTTATTTTTTAAATTTCTATATATAATGTAGAAAGTATTTTACAGTGACTACTGTATAACCATCACTGATATTATTTTGTCAACATTTTACTATGCATGACTTATCACATATCTATCCATTGCTTTCTCCATTCATTGACTTATTTTTTTTTATGCATTTCTGTTTTTTTGGGAGCGGGCTTTCTTTTTTTTATTGATTAAAGTATTACATATGTGTCCTTATCCCTCCATTGCCCCCTGAGCCCCCCCCC
>NW_006299708.1:254651-267301 GCF_000327345.1 Myotis davidii
AGGATAGATGCAGCCACTATGGAGAACAGTATGGAGTTTCCTCAAAAAACTAAAAATGGAATTTCCATTTGATGCATTTCAACATAAATTGAAACAGCCATATACTTCTTCCTAATTACTTTAACATGCATATCATAACTACAATTGTATAGTTGTTCTTTTTTAATATAAATTTCATATTAAATGAGATGCACAAATCCTAAGGGTACATTTTCTTGATTTTGACAAACACTTGTGTAACCAAATTCTTACCAAGTTATAATCCCATAAATTTCCCTTATGTCCTTTCCTAGGTCCCCACCCCAACATCGACACTGACAACTATATTATAATGACTTTTGTCATATAAATTAATTCTACCTCTTCTAGAACTCCATATGGAGTCATACAGTATGTATTTTCTTTGCAAGGATTTTTTTCCCCACAGAATATTGTTTTTGAGATTCATTCATGTTATTGTGTTTATCAGTAGTTCTTTATTTTTATTATTATGTCTTTTATTTATAAATATACTGATGTTTCTTTATTCATTCTATGTTGATGGCCACAGGACTGTGTTGTTTTTTACTATTATGAGTAAAGTTGTTAAGACTAATCTTTTAAAAGTATTTTTATGGATATGTGCTTTCATTTTGCTTATGCAAATTTCTGAGAGTAGAATTATTGAATCATAAGATAGGTGTATGTTAGTTGTATAAGAAATTACTGGAGTTTTTTTCAAAATGTTGTACCATTTTAAACTCACACCAATATTGTATGCAAGTTTCAATTATTCCACATTCTCTCCAACATTTGGTGTTATAATTCTTTTCATTTTTGAATTTTGGTAGGTGTGTTGGTAATATATTTTGGTTTAGCTTGCTTTTCCCTAATGACTAAAGATGTTGAGCTCTTGCCGAAACCGGTTTGGCTCAGCGGCTAGAGCGTCGGCCTGCGGACTGAAAGGTCCCAGGTTTGATTCCGGTCAAGGGCATGTACCTGGGTTGCGGGCACATCCCCAGTAGGAGATGTGCAGGAGGCAGCTGATCGATGTCTCTCTCTCATCGATGTTTCTAACTCTCTATCTCTCTCCCTTCCTCTCTGTAAAAAATCAATAAAATATATTTAAAAAAAATAAAGATGTTGAGCTCTTTTAAATACACTGATTGATAATATGCAGATTCAAATATATTTCCTTTTTTAAAATATGAGTTGTTTTCTTTGTATTAAGCTGTAAGTTATCTTTATATATCTTGCATACTGGTCTTTTGTCATACTGGTTTATGAGTATTTTATCCCTATCTGACTTGCCTATTCATTTTCTTTTTTGGAAAAATTTTAAAAGAGTTTATTGAGCCAATCTGATGATATACGCCAGAGAATAAGCTCTCAAATGTTGCTGCCTATTCATTTTCTTACTAGTATACTAGAAGCCCGTTCCATGAAGATTCCCGCAATAGGCCTTCCTTCCCCTGGCTGCTGCCACTGGTTTTCCTCCAGCACCCAGGACTCAGGCCTTTGGTCTGGCTTGGCTTCTCCCCTCCAGCCGCAGTGAGGCTTTGCTTCTTGGCCACAGTGAGGCTTGCAAGCCTCTTCAGTCTTCAGTCTTCAGTCTTCAATCAGGTCGGAGCCTTCAGTCTTTGCTCCGCACCTGCGTATGCAAATTAACCGCCATGTTTGTTGGGTTAATTTGCATAGTGACTCTGATTGGCTGGTGAGCGTAGCAGAATGTCATCAATTTGCATGTTTCTCTTTTATTACTGTAGATTTTGATAATCAAAATAATTATTTTACTGATGTTTCATTTATCAGTTTCTTCTTATATGATAATTATTTACTATGTATTATCTAAGAAAACTTTCCCTGTCTCAAAGTTGCAAGGATATTATATATTTTAGTTTGTAAGTTTTATAGTTTTAACTTTATGTTTTGATTATTAACCATCTCAAATAATTTTTATTCAGTATCATTTGCTTAAAAGAACTCCCTCCCAATTAGAGTACTTTGGTATCAATGTCAAAGATCAAATGACTATATATGAGTTGGGTTTATTTCTGTGCTGCCAATTCTACTTAACTATTTTATTTTCCTTAAGTCAATATCCACATTTATATTACAATGGCTTTACAGTAAGACTGAATGCCAGGTAATGTAAGTCCTCCATTTGGTTCTTCTTTTTTTTTAATTTCTTTGGATATACTAGGTCCTTTGCTTTTAATCTTAGGGTAGTTTAATTTTTTATTTCCATTTTATGAGTAAAATTGACCATCTTTTCATGTGTTTAAAGGACATTTTTTTTTCTGATAAGCTGCTCATATCCTTTGCTCATTTCTCTATTGGTTTCTTATACCCTCTTGATTTTGATACACCTAATTATGTATAGGAATAGAATTGGCCTAGCTGTTGTGGCAATTGTTTATTCCTTTCTGGTTTACAAGGAATTGGACTCTACTGGCTAATATTTTGGCTCCCAGAGAATAATCTGTACAGATTAATGCTTCTGAAACATTTTGAATTGATTCCCATTAAAACAATAAGACAACATCACCCAACTTAACCATGGTAGATTCTGCCCCCCAAAGCCTCAAACTACCTCAGTACAAATTATCCTTAGATAAGTGCTCTGTCTGCTAGCAAACAATTCAGGTTAGCTATAAATGATAAGATTCAAAGTTATAGGTAATGTTTCCCACCAATTACTTCCCCCCAACTTAGACCTGTGACCATAAAAATTATAAATTGAGACATTCCAATCAATGAGCTATGTAGTAAGCAGTCTCTATGAAAATTACTCATCCACTGTATTTTGTTTATAAAAATGTCCTTGAGACAGGGGTTGGGAAGAAATAGGTTGAGGGCTATTTTAAACAACTTTTTAACAGCATTTGACTGATCTTGGAAAAGAAGTATAGGACCCTCATATCCTAATAGGAACCATTCTCAAATATTAAACCTCAGTATAATTCCTAAGGTTCTAGAAGAAAAAAGTATTTGGCATTTTCTGCCATGTATTGCCTTCATCCTCAAACATTTATTATATTCCTATTCTGTGCCAGGTACCACTTGAATCACTAGAAACACAAAGGCATAGACTCTGCTCTCAAATCTCAGAGACTGCTTTCTATTGTAATATAATTGAAATGGCATTACTATGAGAGTGGTTATTTCAATAATAACTTTTATGAATATGTATCACTAATGTTTTAGACCAATATACAACAGCCAAACCTCATCAAGCAGATAATAATAAAAGTTCACCTACCAGGCACACGTTATACCAGTGGCTGGCTATTAGAACTTAGTAACTAAACTATAGGAGAGATTTAGGCATGACTTTTAAAGTGACATAGTGATCAATAATTAATTAATTAGACTAATCCCCATAAAGAAAGAACTATATGAGAAAGACAATGTGCTTAAGATGAAACATTAGAATCAGATTAAATAAAAAAGAACAAATATGACTTTGGAAGAATTCTGTTTATTTTATTTTTAAATTAAATTTATTGGGGTGACATTGGTCGACATGATCATATATGTTTCAGGTGTGGATTTCTATATCACACCATGTGCCCACAACCCACATTCAAATATTCTCCTATCACCATATATTAAGACTCTCTTCTCCCCCGACCCCCTTCCCTCTAGAAACCACCACACTGTTGTGTTCACAAGTTTCAGTTTTATATCCCAGATGTTAGTGAAATCACATGGTTCTTAGCTTTTTCAGATGGACTTATTTCACTTAGCATAATATTCTCAAGGTCCATCCATGTTGTTGCAAATGGCAGTATTTCATTCTTTTTATGGCTGAGTAGTATTCCATTGTGTATATGTACCACATCTTCTTTATCCAGTCCTCTATCACAGGACACTTGGTTGTTTCCCTGTGATTAATGCTGCAATGAACATAAGGGGTGTATATATCTTTGCAAATACATAATGTTGAGGGTTTTTATTTGTATACTAGGGGCCTGGTGCATGAAATTTGTGCAGGGGAGGGTGTCCCTCAGCCCAGCCTGAACCCTCTCCAACCTGGGGTCCAGTGGGATCTGGCCTAAATGGGAAGTTGGACATCCCTCTCACAATCCAGGACTGCTGGCTACCAACCACTCACCTGCCTGCCTGGCTGATCACCCCCTGACTATTCCTCTGCCAGTCTAATCAATGCCTAACTGCTCCCCTGCCAGCCCAATTGCCCCTAACTGCCCTCCTCTGCCAGCCTGGTCACTCCTAACAACCCTCCCCTGCTGGCTTGGTCGCCCACAACTGCCATCCCCTGCTGGCCATCATGTGTTGACATGGGGGTGGCCTTCTTTGACCACATGGGGGCAGCCATCTTGTGTGTTGGAGTGATGGTCAATTTGCATATTACCTCTTTATTATATAGGCTACCCAGGAGAGAGATTGCAGGGCCATAAGGTAGTTCTAGTCTTAATTTTTTGAGAATTCACCAGACTGCTTTCCATAGTGGTTTTACCAGTCTACAGTTTGGTTTATAAATTACTTTTGTTCAGGTCCTCATCTAAGGTGCCTCAGTAAGCTTCATTAAGGAAGTGAAATTTGAACTGAATCTTTAATGAAGGATGTTCCAGGAAGCTGGAATAATGTACAAAAGTATCATTGTGTAAAATAGAATGATGTGTTTGGAAATATTGAAAGAAATAAAATATACCTTGAAAAATCTATAACATATCTAGAAATCAATGAAAATGTGCCTAATGTATTTGAGGGAATAAATAAAACTCTATAAGAAACATGAAAAAGAGTAAAATTAATTCAATTATAAATTATATATATGGATAAAAAGACTCAATGATGTCAACTCTCCCCAAGTTTGTCCATAAATATAATGTATTTTCAATGAAAATTAAAGTAGGAATATTTTGGAAGCACTTGGCATATCAGATTCTAAAACGTAATGATTATCAAACATATAATAAAACATATTACAAAATCATTGTAATTATAATATTGTGAACCAGTGCTGGAACAGACAAGTAGTAAATCAGTATATAATAGAGTTCAGAAACATACTCATGTATACACAGAAACTTGGTCTTTAACAGATATTGCATTATTATTCAATGGGGAAGGAGTAGGTTTTTTTAAAAGTTGGTAATTGAGTAAGTGGTCTCTACTAAATAAATACCAATGCACAATATATAAATAGAAATTAAAGTAGTAAATATTAAAAGCATTTTTTAAATTATGAGAAACTGGAGATAGATCGTTGTGGCAGTTTAAGATTATACAATTTTGGCAGCTCTCTTTTTAGAAATATGTTTTTATTGACTTTATTTTTTTAAATGTATTCTATTGATTTTTTACAGAGAGGAAGGGAGAGGGATAGAGAGTTAGCAACATCTATGAGAAAGAAACATTGATCAGCTGCCTCCTGCACACTCCTTACTGGGGATGTGACCCTTAGAACTATATTTAGATCTTTTTAAAGAAAGCTTCTGAAGCATTGTTATTATTTTTTAATCCTCACTCCAGAATATGTTTTTATTGATGTTAGAGATAGAGGAAGTAAGAGAGAGAAACATCGATGTGAGAGAGAAAAGTTAAGCAGTTGCCTCCAGTACACTCCCTGAGTGGCGACTGAACCTGCAACTTGGACATGTGCCCTGACCAGGAATCGAACCTGCGACTTTTTGGTGCATAGGGCGATGCTCAACCAACCCAACCGAGACACGCCAGCCATGGCTCGCATCTCTCTTTAGTAAAGGGGATATAAAATTACAGATAGAAAATTGAGATACTGTAATGCCCAATATCAGGTGGCCTTCAATCCGAATAGACTTTTTGTGCTCATTCAACTACCATGAGCCATACTTGCCATTGCCTTCATGTAGAAGGATACAAGGATAGGATTGACAGTGTTGTAGCAGGGCAATGAAAGGAGTTTCTCTTCAGCATAACTCCTCAACATTAACATTTATAGAACATTCCATCCAACAAGAGCAGAAAACACATTCTTTTTTAATGCACACAGAAAATTCACCATGATAGACCATAATCTGGGCCATTAAACAAACTTTGGCAAATTAAAAGTATTGAAATCATAGAGTAGATTCTCTTACCATTAACAGATTTAAGCAAGAAATCAGTAATAGAAAGCTATCTGTAAAAATCTTGACATATTTAGAAAATAACAAAAATAATTTTAAATAATTCATTGATCAGAAGGAAAGTATTTTGAATTGAATTAAAATGAAAAAAATCAAAATTTGTAGAATGCAGATCAAGAAGTGATTAAAAGAAAATTCATATATGAAAAAATTATTAGAGAAAAGAATAATCTCAAAAAAAGTATCTAACTTTTTCCCTTTAGAAATTAGAAAAGAAAAACAAAATAAAGAAGACAAGCAGAAGATAGAGCAAAATAACTATAAGTACAGATATCAGTGGAATTAAAAACTGAAAAACAATAGAAAAATTATGAGACCAAATGAAGTTCTTTGAAAAGATCAATAAGATGGATACACCTGTATACAGGCCAATCAAGAAAAAAGAGAAGAGACATATTACCAATATTAGGAATGAAAGACAGAATATTATTACAGACCTTACAGAAATTAAAGGAGTAACAATGCAGTATGACAAACAACTGCACACCCATAAATTTGACAACTTAGATGAAGTGGATGAATTTCTTGAAAAGTAAAAATTGCTGAAGTTCACTGAAGAATAAATAAGAATTCAGATATTTATTAAAGAAATTGAATTTGTAGATAAAATTATCCCAACAAAGAAAACTGCAGGTTCACTTGGCATCAGATAAAACTCTAGCAAACATTTAAAGAAGCAATAACACCAGTTACACACTATTTCTTTCCCCAAATAGAAGTGAATGGATTGCTTCCTAATCATTGTATGAGGCCAGCATTACCCTAATATCAAAAACATTTAAAGGGAAAAAACGCTATCGGCCAATGTCCCTCATGAACATAGATGTAAAAATCCTCAAGAAAATATTAGCAAAGAAAATCCAACAATATACTTTCACAATTTTATTTTTTACAAAGTTGCAAAGTCAATTTTAATAGAAAAGTAAGTATTTTCAATAAAGGGCACTAAATCAGTTGGGCAACTAATATGCAAAATAAAATTATATTTATTTCTTAAAGGTGACGTTGGACCAAATGGACAACCTGGGCCAATGGGACCTCCTGGGCTACCAGGAATAGGTATTCAGGGACCACCAGGGCCACCAGGGATTCCTGGACCAATAGGCCAACCTGGTAAGATTGAAGTAAATGTATATTTTGTAGTAGCACTGATTGTATAGATGTTTAGCTCTTCGAAATGTGTAACCTATGTAACAGTCTTTCTGAAAGAGATGCAAGAGGTAACATGTCTACTTATATAATTAATTAATCCATGATATTTTCCTCCCTGTTTATTTAAATTTTATCTATTAACTATAATGCTACTTTATAATTGCATATATTGTCACAGCATATAATTGTTGGGCTAGTTGGAGTCTTGGAATCACATACCTAAGGACGTCTAGTGCTGATTTTTCAGACCTGAGTAGCTAGATGTACCATATCAATAAACCTTGTTCTGTGGAACCTCTTTAACATTTCTTAACACATGACTAGAGTTAACACTCTGCTAAAATATTTTTTGGCATTCTCATTCTTTTTTAATAAAATAAGTTGAATTTTCTTGTCTTGTGCCCATAAATGATCAATCACTTTACAAGTGATAAGCACTCTAAACTATTTTTTTAAAAATCCTCAACTGAGGATATGCTTTTATTGATTTTTAGAGAGTGAGGAAGAGAGATAAACACCAATGTATGAGAAAAACATCAATAAGCTGCCTCCCATATACGTCCTGAAACGGGATTGAACCTGCAACCTAGGTATGTGCCCTGACTGAGAATCAAACCCACACACTTTTTGGTGTATGGACGATGCTCCAACCAACTGAGCCACCCAGCCAGGGCTAAACTCTTTTTATATAGATATGCAAAAAAGCTTTTGTCAGCTTGTAACCTACTGGAGAAACATTTGTGTGAGGATTTACAATGCATAAGCACTCTAAACTTACTTGAATTTGTGGATTCTGAGCTATCTGATGATGTGAATTCTTTTTATCTTAATCTAGGTAGGCACAGTCTTGGTTACTCTTGAGCCAAAATTATGTTATTGTAAAACACTGTAATAATTCATAAAATTAAAACAAATATGGAACATTTAATCATTACTTAATTCATTTGAACACTTCAGATGACAAACACACAGTTCATATGTACAGATATTGACTTTGAACAAAGGAAATATATTTTCTGACCTTAAATGGCAGTAGTTATTTTGTTAGCTATCATGCTAAAAATCTAGAAATACCAATAACAATATAAAAATCCTGGAAAGTAAAGATTACTTTTGTTTATGTCCAGTTTAAAATTTTTATTTTATGGCACAATGTAGCTTTCATATGGCCCCTAACATGTCACTACTCCAACCCCAGCACCAAGGCGAGGCTTGGGGTGGCTGGGTGCTGGCCCCCCTGTGGGCTGGGTCTCTGCTACTCTGATCCCAGCAGCCCCAGCGCCTCTGGGGCCATGGGGCTTGGGGTTGCTGGTGCCAGGCCCTCTGAAGGCTGTGTCTCTGCACCTCTGGCCCCAGCAGCCCCAGCGGCCCCAGCAGCCCCAGAGCCCCCATGGCTGCTGGGCTTGGAGCTGCTGGGTACCGGGCCTCCTTGAAGGCTTGTGTCTCTGCTCCTCCAATCCCAGTGCCAAGGTGGGGCTTGGGGCTGCTGGGTGCCGGCTCCCCTGTGGGCTGTGTCTCTGCTTCTCCATCCCAGTGGCAGTGCTGACCAAACAGGCCCAGAGGCCCTCCACCAGCAAGTTGGGGCAGAACGCCTGGGTGGCCACCAGGCTTCGCTCCACCAGGCCCAGGGCCATCAGGCTTCACTCTGCCACTTGGAGCCTATTTATGCAAATTAACCGCCATCTTTGTTGGGTTAATTTGCATACTTTCCTGATTGGCTGGTTAGTGTAGTGAAGGTAGGGTCAATTTACATGTTTGTCTATTATTAGGTAAGATGCTTACATTATCATCTTCTAATAGAAAACTTATTGGAAAGTGTTTTGTATTGTCATCTCTCCAGAGTGAAATGTTGCCATAATGCTTTTCAGAATTTTATTTTTACTTGTTTTCTGAGATTATTTAATTTTTACTATTTTTCATTCTCTTTTTCAAGGCAAGCTCTACAGTTTAATATGTGTTTATAAATAAAGGACCTGTTGAATATCAGTTCTTCATTTGACAGCAGTTAAATGAAGAAAAAATGCCAAGGGACAAAAAACAAAGTGCTTTTTCATTCCATGCAGAAATAGAAGTTTTGGATTCTTATTACTTGAGTTGGCCATTAGCTAGGAGATTACTGCTTTAATGAATCTTTCTAGAGGTCACTTAAATATACTCAGTTCCAAGTCCACAATTTGTTATAATGCTTGTCTAGTCTTGGGGAAAAATTATGTAGCTTAATGGCTCAAGTTCATCATGACTAATGTGAATCAAATAAATAAAGATTAATGTCATTTTCATAGATGAAGGAGAGTACATTACAGTTTTTAAATGCTAGTGACTATAAAACCCCTGGGTTTTGTGCTGTGTGTGTGTGTGTGTGTGTGTGTGTGTGTGTATTTTTGATAAATTTTCTCTCCTTCATTTTCTATATTCTGTTTTCACAGATAGCTCATGTTTTTGAAATTTTCCTTTTTTTCCATTAACTGGTTCCATTTACCTACCAATAAATTTAGAGTACTTATACAGCTCTAATGTACTTGACCTCCATAGATATATCCATATAATTCCTATTATTGTATAAGGAGATTCAGCAGAGCTTTTGAATTTATCTGACTTTCTTCATTCTGATTATACTAGAACTACTATTCATGGCCGTATTCATAGGACAAATCAATGTTTTTTAAAAGTACAGCACAGTATTTTTAATACAATAATAACAATAAATAAAGAAATCTTGCCTTGTACATGTAGTCATCCACTAATAATTATTGAGTTCTCTGTCCCTAACCTGTTAAAGTATAAAATCAAATTAATTTTTAAATTCTAACTCACCTGAGAAGCTTAAATTCCAAAATGATTATTCAAAGCAATAAAAGATCAAAGATAAGCAAAAGTGTAAAGCTGATCAACTTCAAAGAGTATTTATTACTTTTTGTGAATGTAAATATTTTATTGTGTCTCTTGGCAAATACCTTTGATTTATAGAATATGCTATATGAATATCTGACCTAATATCTAAAATAATTTTTTTACCCATTGCTAATATATGATAATAGCAAATCACTATCTAATAACTTATATTTGTAAACATTTTTATTCTAATCTTTATATGATTAGCTTTGTTTCCTAACCCAATGAATCTTTTGCAACTTGCTTCTTCTTTGGTTGCTCATCTTCTTTGGTTTCTGCTATAACATTCTACCTCTTGAACTTCAGGTCTACTGGATACTGTAGTTTTTTCTTAAAAGCCCTACCTTAAAACAAAAGCTTTAAACATAAATATCAAACAAGATTTCTCCAGATTTAAGTCTTTGGTTTCTTATAATTATTTTGTAGAAATGTTCTCTTGGAACATATTTCAAAGGGCAAATAGATATCTTGAAAACTCAGCTATTAAAATATTGGGAGGTTATCATATAACAATAAGCAATGATCTATATACTGCTATAATAGTGCTCATTATTAGGTATCTCATCATACTTCACAAATATAATAATATAAAATATCTCTCCCTGTTATAGTATTATACTATAAAATGGAAGCATTAGAACCATCACCAATGTGCAAATTAAAAGGAATTCTCTGATCTTCAAATTGAATTTTATTAGTTTAAGGACATACTGGTTTATGACATTAAACAGATCTTAAAATTTCAGCATCTTGATCTTTTGTAAAAATAATTATATATGAATTTTCAACAATAAAATTATATCTTACTGTTAAAGGGACACTTGGAATGGTCACCTGCTCAGCCCTTAGCTTCCAGTCAGTTATGGCATATTCCCATTTAACAGACAAGGACCAACATTGTCAAGTGACCAAGTCACATAGCTGATAGGTATTGGAGTGGGAACCCACACCATATTTGTAGTGTAATATTTTTCCTTTAACATATTCTTTTTAACTACGTTGGTGTTTTTGTTGTTGTTGTTGTTTTTTGGGGGTTTTTTGTTTGTTTGTTTGTCTTTGGGTTTTTTTGTAGCTCCATCTTCCAGAAAGTTACTAAGGCTATATATATATATTTTATATATATATTTCTTTACTGATTTCAGAGAGAAAGGGAGAAGGAGAGAGAGATAGAAACATCAATGATGAGAGAGAATCATTGATCAGCTGCCTCTTGCACACCCCTTATTGGGGTGTGTGCCCTTGGCTGAGATCAAACCTGGGACCTTTCAGTCCCCAGGCTGATGCTCTATCCACTGAGCCAAGCCGGCTAGGGCAGGCTATATATTTTTTAGTGTCATATATTTTTTTGTAAAATTCTGGCTGGAATACTGAGAAACAAAACAAAACAAAATATAAAAATAATTATTAAAACAGCATATACGAAGCCAAAATAAAGTCAAAGGGTGTGTGTAACTGACTTACTCAGTAATCACTTTTATGGATTATAGAAATACTAGTGGCCCAGTGCACGAGACTTGTACACATTGAAAGGGGATTGATTAAAGGAAATATTTTAATATTGCTATTTGCCCTTTCTCTATAATAGAAATGTCAGAGATAAAAGAAAATTAGTAAAATGTATATGAAAATATTCCTCCTCTCAGAGTCTGGAGTGCACCACAGGACCCAGAGTCAAGTCCCGCCCACCCACGTGCACCTAAAAATCGCACAAGACCCAGATCCAGCCAGCCCCACCCCCATTGGGCTACATCCAGACCTGATTGGTCCCACCCCTGTCAAGCCCTGCCAGGCGAGGTCACAGCCTCAGGTCCCCGGGCCTGGCGCCCGGCGGGGGGTGCAGCTTGAGGTCCCCTATCAAGCCCCACCAGGCCGGGGCCATGACCTGAGGTCCCCTGACCCAGAACCAGGGTGAGGGGCTTGGCCTGAGGTCCCCTGGCCTGGCACTGGGGCAGAGGGTGTGGTCTGAGGTCCTCCGTCGAGCCCCACTGGGCAAGGTGCATGGTCTGAGGTAACCTGTCAAGCCCTGCAAGGCAGGGGTGTGGCCCCGGGTCTCCCGGCCTGCCACCAGGGCAGGGAGTTTGGCCTCAGGTCCCCTGGCCTGGTGTCGTGGTGGGGGGCATGACCTGAGGTCCCCCATCAAGCCCTACCAGGCGGGGGGTGTACCTTGAGATCCCCTGTCAAGCCCTGCCGGGTTGATGGCGCAGCCTCAGGTCCCCTGACCTGGTGCTGGGGCAGGGGGCATGTCCTGAGGTCCCCCATCAAGCCCTGCTGTGTGGGGGGCACAGCCTGAGGTCCTCTGGCGTGACACCAGGGCAGGGGGAGTAGTCTGAGGTCCCCTTTCAAGCCCCATGGGGGTTTTGGGGTGGCACAGCCTCAGGTCCCTGCTGATTGCTCGTTAAGGTTCGTTACGGGAACTCAGCCTCCACTGTGGGTGCAGCCATCTTGTGTAACAGAATCCCTGCCTCAGCTGTGGGCACAGCCATCTTGACCCTT
>NW_006299708.1:267709-271826 GCF_000327345.1 Myotis davidii
TCACCTAAAGCAGAGGTTCTCAGTCTTCTGGCCCTTTAAAACAGTTCCTCATGTTGTGACCCCCCAACCATAAAATTATTTTCGTTGCTACTTCATAACTGTAATTTTGCTACTGTTAAGCTAAGATCTGGAAACAGCCTAAGTGCAGGATGTATTTTCATTGTTACAAATTGAACATAATTAAAGCATAGTGATTAATCACAAAAGCAATATGTAATTATATATGTGTTTTCCAATGGTCTTAGGCGACCCCTGTGAAAGGGTCGTTCGACCCCCAAAGGGGTTGCGACCCACAGGTTGAGAACCACTGCCTTAGAGCAATGCAAATCCAAATGCCGCTGTTGAACCACAAAGTATTTGTTACCAGTCTACATTGGAATTAGTATTAGAAGAAATTAAAAGTAAGCATTTAGAAACTTACATTGCAATTTGACAGTGTAATTCTCTTTATTAAATATAATAACCAAAAGTTAAGCTTGTATTCTGTTTGTCTTTTTATTTTACTTTTTAGCAATTTTTTGTATTTTATAAAAAATGTTAGTCCATGATGGACTAAGAATTAAGAAAAGACTGATCTTTCACCATAAATAATTTGAGAAGTACCTTCTTAGAGAAATATACTTGAAAGTCCTAAAGTTCAATTGTTAGGTCATTTTATATATATGATGTCAAAAATATCTTTTTAACTCACTGCTAGGTTTGTTGTACATCAGATTCTATCACTTGTTTGCTTGCAAAATAACTAGATACCTCTCTTAAAATTGCTTTAATAACTTGTTAACATTGGTGTTGTCTTAACTAGGCTTGCATGGAATACCAGGAGAGAAGGGGGATCCAGGGCCTCCTGGGTTTGATGTTCCAGGACCCCCTGGTGAGAGAGGCAGTCCAGGGCTCCCTGGAGCACCTGGTCCTATGGGACCCCCAGGATCACCAGGTCTTCCAGGAAAAGCAGGCACCCCTGGATTTCCAGGTAATTTGTTTAAAGTTTTCTCTGGTTTTGGATTCAGGCAATTAACTGATATGACTGTAGTATATTATTCTCTTATACTTTTCTGGATTGACACTGCTCCTTAAGGAAAATGTATTTGATTTCAGGAAACTGACTTCACTATTTGTATTATATTTTCTCTGTGAGAATTCCAGGTATATATTTCTATGTAACAAGTGATCCCCAAAACTTAATGGTTTAAATCAACCACTTTATTTTGCTCAAGATTTTGTAGGTCAGGAATTATGGGATGCCTTAATGAAGTCATTTAACTCTGCTCCACATGGCACCAGCTGGAGTAGTTGAGGGTGAAGGATTTACTTCCAAGATGGCAATTCTTTGGTATCTGAGTATTCCTTAGCCTCCTACATGGTATCTCATTATCCATAGTGTCTCCTCACGTGGCCTGGGCTCCTCACATTATGGTAATATCTGGGTAGTTACCTTCTTTTCAGGGCTGCTGGTTTTCAAAGAAGAGAATTCCTCAAACCAAAAGTGAGTGTTCAAGAGCCCCAGGTGGAAGCTGCAAGACTTCTTATGATCTCATTTTGGGAGTCATACAATGTCACCTAATTAAGGTCACGTCACAGAGTCAGCCAAAATTCAAGGATACACAATGATGTGAATACTGGGATATGTTTTTTATTTGTGGCTTATCTTTGGAGGTTAGCTACCACATTGAGTCTTTTTATTCATTGCTTTCAACAATAGTGGTCACTAAGGTTACAATAGTTGAAAAGGGGTAAAACTTAGTGCTTTCCCTCCAAATCTCAATAGTTTTCCAGTTAATATCTTACAACATATCTTTAATCTTTCTAAGATCAAGGAAAGGTAAAAATTACTTATTGATATTCTTCAAAGGTACCAAAGGTGAAATGGGTATCATGGGACCCCCAGGCCCACCAGGACCTTTGGGAATTCCTGGCAGGAATGGTGTTCCTGGTCTCAAAGGTAATATTCAGAGTTTGCTGTCATATGCATATAAGAGAGAAGATTAAACATTGCTTTATTTCATTACAGAATATTTTTATTTGAACATTTAAAATGAGCTATAGTTACTTATATTTTGTTTCTATGTGATATGGCATTTAAATAGGTCCTATTTTCAATTTGGTGGAATACTTAGTTTGGATATCATGAATCATGGTAAATAATGACATACAAGAATTAAATTTTCATTTTATTTACAGTCTCTATAGTTATTAGAGAATCTCAGAAGAAAGAGGGATTGTCATTTGAGTGTAAAAATGTGTGTGAGCTCAAGTTATTCAAAGACAATAAATAAGGTGCTTAAGTGTTTGGGTGGCTGGTGGCCTACCCAACTATGAAACGTGTGAAGAGTGTTTGTACACATTAATCCTGGATGTATAAATATGATATGTTGTATCTTCCCCATACATGTTGACTTTAGGTGATGATGGTTTGCAAGGTCAGCCAGGGCTTCCTGGTCCCATAGGAGAAAAGGGTGGTAAAGGAGAGCCTGGCCTTCCTGGTCCTCCTGGGCCAATGGATCCAGATCTGCTGGGCTCAAAAGGCGAGAAGGGGGAGCCTGGTCTACCAGGTAAATGCATGTATTATTCATTAACACATTTTCAGGTATACCTGAAGTTCAATTTTTGATATCATAAAAAGTGACTTGTAGTCCTGGATTCACCAACAAAAGGTGCATCAATTTTTGTAATGAAAATTAATTTTCACTTGATTTTTACTATTTCATTGATCTACTTTTGTCTGAGTATTTTATTTTTAGTTTATCTGTCACAAACTGGAAGGTTTTAAAATAAACTTAGGCAGTCACCTTCAGGTCTTCCAGAACGTATTGTAGGGTGTAGTTGAGAGAAAAAGATAGTGAGAATCATTTGGAAAACAGATTGCAGTGTTTAAGAAATTTCCTGGTCCTTTAATTTTTGCCCCCTGAAACCAGATGGGGAAGAGTGGTACATTGTTGTACTGCAGTATTTTGATATCCATATCATACTTTGCATTTAAATACAGTTCATTGTTATTTTACCTTGGCAGAATTAACAAGTACTGAACTATGAACAGCCAAACTCTGGCAGGGCGGGGAGGGGGCTGTCGCTAAATGTAGATCTAGAGAACTACTGCGTTTATATAGTCACTTTATTAGAACTAATTAAAGTATAAAGTACTATAACATTTATTTTTAAAAGTATAACATTCATAGCAATGTGTCAGAAAATATGGATACACACAAATTAATAAAATGCTTACAACCCAATCTATATAGAATAGCCTTTCAAACAACATGGAACTTTAAAACAGGCCTGGTTTATTTGCAGCTTGTAGTAAAGTCTGTGGCTCTTTATGTGTTATAACCATTAATATTGTCAGTCCAGGTGTGCATGTGAGGGTGTGTATGGGTATATGTTTATACAGATGTTATAAATTTCCTTATGAGAAAGACTTGGTGGGGTTTTTTCCCTCAAAAATGTATTTAAGGCATTACTACAATTCTGTGTATAGTCACAGAAGATGCAGGACCACCTAATTTTTTTTTTATTATTCCTAAAACTAGAGACCTGGTGCACAGATTCATGCGCCAGTGGAGTCCCTTGGCCTGGCCTGTGGAAATCAGGCTGAAACTGGCAGTCTTACATACCCCAAGGGGTACCAGATTGCGAGAGGGCACAGGCCAGGCTGAGGGACTCCACCGGTGCACGAATCCATGTACCAGGCCTCTAGTATGCATGTAAGATCTTTGGTTAATCTCTTCCTGCCCTCCCCCCACTTCCCTCTGAGATTCATTAGTCTGTCAATACTTCTCTTTCATTTTATGCTTTCTGTAAAATAGAGTTAGTAAAGACTCTATACTTGCCTCTAATATAAGGTTATTAAAGATAGTTGGAGAATATAAGGAATAGCCTAGAGATAATCTGCCCCAAATCCTTCATTTTACAATGTAAGATAATTAAGCACAGAGAAAAGTGGCTTAATTGAATGCTTTGAATTCATAATGATAACTAAGTAAAAAGGAGACGCTATTAGTATGAGTCCAGTGCTGTTGGTTTATACTGTTTGATTATCATTAGTTCCTGTATTTCTCACAGTTCAGAATCTGAGTAGCTTGCTTTGCCAAATTAATTTAATTAATTAATGATATCAGCCTAA
>NW_006299708.1:271884-278289 GCF_000327345.1 Myotis davidii
CTGGAGTTTCGGCCAAAAGGTTACCAGGGTTTGCCTGGAGACCCAGGGCCACCTGGACTGACTGGAAAACCTGGATTACCAGGATCACCAGGTAGGAATAATAGACCACCTTTAGAAATTGGATAGCTGATCCTGAACCCTGAAACATTAATTATGTATTTGACATGTGGGATGATATTTTGGATATGGTCATGGTAATATCCTTTAATAGCTACTGAGACATGGTATTCTCCTTTAGCAATAATGTTGCCATTTGGCCCAAGTATCAACCGTCAAGACTTGTAGGATGTTTTGCTTTGGTATTGTTTCCTTTTTGTGGTAGTAGTAGAGTTACACAGAATCAGAAGTATATCAAAGTAAGGCGTTGGGTTTTTTTTTTTTTTTTCGCTCTATCCACTGAGCCAAACCGGTTTCGGCAAGGCGTTGGTTTTTATTTACATAAATTGCAGCTTAAGTAAATAAAACAATGATCTAGTAGGAACCTTCAGACAGGGTCAATAATTACGCCATGTTAAACACACAATTTCAAAAATAGATGCTGATTTTTTTTTTAAGTTTCAAGGGATGAAAATTTTACAACCTACCTTGGTAGTCTGTTACAGTATTAATCACCCTCTTACAGTCAACATAGAGTTTTTCTTGTCTCTAATAAAATTCTTTCTTGATGCTTTTTAAGCCATTTTCTTTTACTTGGTCCCCTAATGAATAAAGAGGATCTGGTCCCATCTTCGTAAAAACCCTTGAGGTTCATCATTCTGTGTTAGACTCTGCACGAAATTGCCTTGATATAGTTGAAAAAGGAAATTATTTCCTTTATATCCTTCACTTCTTCTGCATTCTCATCCCCTAGTTGGAAGCAATTGTGAAAGAAAAAAATCAATGAAAAATTGATTAAGGCAACATAGGGGTCCTTAGAGCTCAAGCACCTAAGCTCTAGGAAGAATGTGTAAACAGAGCAGCCATGACTGTTGGAGGTGACAGTTCAGAACCTCTCCATCAACACTTATGTATCCTTGGTCTAATGTACTGTGGTTATATCATGACAGATTACCACTTTCCTCTTTTTGCTCTCACATAATCAGAATCTACATGGGAAAGCTACTTCTGAATATTTTAAAAACAGACTCATGATCCTGTATTCATCTGTGATAAATAAATACAGTAAAGGGTAGTTATACACATACAACAAATAGGACTTTCGGGTTTTGTAATAGTTTTTGTCAAGAAACAGGGTATCCTGATAAAAGTTTTGCATATTTAAAATAAATTTGTGTTAGGAGACCTCTATTACTGAGATTATATTATAATATGATCTGAAGGAGATTTCTTGCCTTTTTATGCTGAGTTAAGTCTTTGGAACTTGATCATAAATTAAGATTTGATCCATCCAATTCCATACTTGCATTTTAATTATGACCCATTCCAGGAAACCAGGAAGCCTCAATATTGATGACTTGTCTTAATTTTACCAATTTGACATTTCTAGGTCCCAAGGGTAACCCTGGTCTCCCTGGGGAGCCAGGACTTACGGGACCACCTGGACTTAAAGGAACCATAGGTGATATGGGATTTCCAGGTGAGTAATGAAATCTCCCAAGTATTTAGATCCACTAATGGAAGACAGCTCACTATCTTTGTTATCAGAAAAGAGATTGGTGTGTATAGAATCAGACTGAGACAATATCTAAGTTAATTAGTGGAAAAACCTGTCTCATTATACAAATACTTGAACTAGGAATTAAGGGACAGAGTTTTAGAAACCTTAAAAGTAAAATTTTCCAAACTTGCACTTTTTTTTTCATCTGTACCCCTTTCACTTAAACTTCCTATAGAATAGACTTTTATATAATCCTGATTGTAAAGCTCATTGTTCTATAGCAGAATTTGCAGAGTTCTTTTAAAAAATCTTTTGTTTGGTTATATGCATGACAGATATGCCACAAATAAAAGGTATTTTGTAAATTATTGCATGTTTTCAACAGGCCCTCAGGGTATAAAAGGGTCCCCTGGTATTCCTGGAGTTCCTGGACAACCTGGCTCCCCAGGATTACCTGGGCAGAAAGGAGAAAAAGGTGATCCTGGTGTTTCAGGCATTGGTATTCCAGGTCTTCCTGGCACAAAGGTAATCCTACTCTAGACATATGCCTGAGCAGATGTGATTTTTCTATAATACTGTGCTCATTCCTAATTCTTCATTAAATAAACTTTAGACTGGCATAGGCAAGAATTCATTCCTTCTCTTTTTTCTAATTTTATAAGGAGATATGTTTTAGGCTTTGCAGCCAGTCCAAAAAAGGGAGAACACTTCTGATTAATCTTAATTTCTTTGCATATTTCAGTAATCCTAAGGCATTTTTCTGCCTGCTTTTTTTTATTTACCCTTTTTAGTGATATGGTTGTTGGTCTTTGTCCAATTATTATTATTAACAATGTGATGAGACTTAAAAACAAAGTAACTTCTGCTTTTTTGTAACTTAGGCAATTAATAAAAGTGAAGTAATATTCTTAACTGCATATCTGAGGTACTCCTTCAAAAACAGTTTGCCATATCCCTCTAAGCCTCTAGTCCATGAGAAAATGTGGTGATGTTTCAGAAGCAATCAGATTTAAAACTTGTTTTAGAATCATGGACTCAACAAATATTTAATAACTGCTTAATTCTATGTAAAAAGATAATAACCCTTACTAATTTATAGGAATACCTTATGCCTAGCAAAGTTGCATCCATTTTCTATAATATATATTGCAAATATTTGCTCCCAGTCAGTTGTTTGTCTTATAATATTGTTTAATCATTCAGTCAGACCACAAAGCTAGAGAGTTTTTGAAGATAAATTGTGTCACTCAACTTTCACAGGATTAGTGAAAATTCCCACTGAGATAAGAATTTATTGAATGATACTTTAAAAATCATTTCTTTTTTAATAGTATACAAAGACTATAATTTACAATATATATGTGTGTGTGTTATAGATAGCTTATCATTTTTAAGACTCAATTTTACATTTAAAAATCTCTGATATTGAGGAGTATCTTACAATGGAAAGCACCTCTATAATTAGAAGCATTTTTATAATGTTATCGATACATAAAATGATGTTACATCTTCCAAATGTATGTATCTTTTATTTACAGATATGAACTCTGGATTTAGCTATCATAACTAAGTAAATCTTACCTAACTTTCCTTATTAACCCATAAATATATTCCACATTGTCTTTCACTATTATATAGTATTTTGTGTGAGTCAACCATACATAATTTAATATTATAAGTACTGAAATTGTTCCCACACTTTCATGATTATAAACATATGTTGCATGTGATATGATTCTTATCCATATCTTACATACATATCATAATGTTGTTTGGTAAATATTGTCAGAATAAATTCTGAGTAGGATTGCTGGAGCCTAGCATATAAATGCATTTTTAATATTGATAGTTACTGACAAATTTTCCTGTCATATAGCTTTATAGCTTGATCAATATAATAAATTTTCTATTTTCTCCTCATGTTATAAATATTGAGTTTTATTAGTTTCTAATATTGTCAACCTAATGGATGAAAACTAGTGCATCATTGTTTAAATTTGACTTTTGCTCATTACAAGTGAGATTTCTTATGCTTATATCATCTCTGCAAATTGTCTGTTCATACTCTGCCTCATTTTTGAGGAAGGGATTTGGTTATATATTTCCTAATGATTTGTAGAAGTACTTTATAAATAGCAAAAATGCATCCATTATCTATTATATGTGTTCCAAATAGTTTCTCTCAGTAACTATTTGTATTATAGTTTACTATGTATTTCATCATGTAGAAGTTTAAAGTTTTACATAGGTAAATTTTATACTCATTAATTATTGAAACAATATCTATTGAGTATGTACAATGTGCCAGGTTTTAGGTGCTGTTTTAGGTGCTGGAGATAGAGCATGAATGAAATGAACTCACTGCCTGCGTGGAGCTTACATCTAGTCAATAAACAAAATAAGTATGTTTATAGTATGTTAGAAGGTATGGCAAACGTAAAGTGAGGCTTGGGAATAAGAATTGCTGAGAATTGTTACATTTTGAAATAGGGTATAGGGAAAGCTTCTTTAATAACAGTTACTCAAGTGACCTCATGCAGTGAGGAAATCATTCAAATACACTGAGGCAGGAATACAGCTGACATGTTTGAGGAACATAAGTGAGGCTAGTGTGGATTAAGAAGAGTAAGTGAGAGTGGGAGATCAGGTTGGGAACGAGGAGGTAGATTATCTAGGTTCTTGTAGATTATAGCAAGGGTTTTTACTGCTGAGTGAAATGGGAAGAGAGTGAAAGTAGTAACATAACTATAATTTAATTTTTAAAAAATCATAGCTCCTGTTATGGAAATAGATCATAGAGGAATATGGATGAAAACAGTGAGACCAGTTATGGCACTATTTAAAATATACAAAGTAGAAAGGTTGATGGCTTGGATCAGGGTGGTGGTAGTGGAAATAAGAAATGGTCAGAATCTGAATATATTTTTTAGGTCAAGCCAGCATTATTTGCTTATAGAATATGAGAAAAAGAGAGATATCAAGGATGAACCTAAAATTTTTATCTTGAGCAACTTAAAGAATAGAGTTGTTACATAGTGAGATAGAAAAGATTTTGAGATAAGCAGACGTGGTAGGGAAGATCAGGAGCATCGTTTTCTGGTTTTATGAAGACTTTTATATGATAAGATTATAAAATTGACCTATATAATTTTTTCAGTACTTTCCTGATTTTTTTTATATTGACATCTTTAATCTATCTGACATTTTATGTATGTTGTGTGAGGTGAAATTTCATTCTTTACTCATTGATTTGAAATGCCACTTAAAACATTTATAAATTTGTTCATACATATTTTTTCTTGACTGGGTGAATTTTAAAATTTATGTAATGGAACCCACATAATAACTCACCTCTGAAATTATACTGGATGGCAGCAGAAAATGCTTCAATTGGCAAATGTCCTCAATATATTCAACTCTTCAAATAAGATGCTAGCTTTTGGATTTTCTATGCATACTGCAAGTATACCTTAATAAGTAAATTCTACACTAACTTTGAATACTTGAAAAGCTGATAAAACAAGGAAATTATGTATTTGAAGTAGACTATTTTTTTCTTTCAAATGGTAGTATTTTATCTTAGAATGGTAACACATTGAAAATATAACATTTCATATCTGAGTTACACTAGGCACAGGGAATCCTTGCTTTGCACATTCTGATATGCACAGATTTGTTACCACACTTCAGTTAAATAACATCAGTCCACAATAACATGATTCAAATTTTAGTTACCATAGTATATTAGCTCTTCAATTCATAAGTCACTATGTAAATAACAGTTATGCATCATTATCAGTGAACAATCATTTCACTTCTTCCAAATTCTTTCAGTGATAGTCACAAAAATCTGTTGCTCCCTTCATGCACTAACAGAAAAGTATGTAATCATGTTGCCTCTTTGTCTCTAAATACCCATGAAATTTAACAAAAATGGATAATAAATGGGGAAATTGATCAATAAATATAAAAATGAAGCAAAACAACAAAAAGCGATAACATTGGAAGGGAACTTTAAATCTAATATAAATGCAGTTATAGATGAAATAGCCAACAGTAAGAATGTTGACACTGCCACCATTTGAAAGACCAAATGTGGAGCCAAAGAAGTTAATAAAGCCAAACGTACCAACAACATATGACTTTTTTCAATACAGTTATAACTGAAATCCAGAGGGATTTTAATGTATTGCAGAAACCCTTTAAAGGTCATGGGTCAAGCGTATTTTCTCACTGATTATTAATATATTTTTATATGCTGTCAGTCCTTCAGGGGTTGTCTTGGCAATGGCTGCGCCCTCCTCCAAGCTGTTTCCCCCAGCTGTTTCCTGTAAGGGTGGGGTTTGAGGCAGGAACCCACCCTGGGAGCATGGAGGCAGATCTTTCTAAAGTGTGCCGCACCAGCAAGGGGTGAACCTGAGTGGGACAGCTGAAAGGCTTAGAAAAGACAAACAAGAGAATGAAAGCCAGGTCTTGGTGGAACACTGCTTCTCTGAGAGACAGCGACCTCGCCCACACCCATGCCTTTATTTTATAGCAGATGCTAAGTAAGGGCGTGACCAAGAGGTTTACAACATTCTCTTGCGTTTCAATCCTATTCAACTACATGCACCTGAACTCTATCAAGCCTACATCACTCAGGCACATGGGGCCATGTGTTTGGACCATAGGTTCAAGCTTACAACTACAGCTATTGGCTAGAATTGTGCTGGGAGGGCCCTGCCCTCCAAGCTGGGACTTGCACGTGGCAGAGAGGACTGTGCCCTCTCATCAGTCCAAGGCTTGGACCTGTCCAAAACACTGTAGCA
>NW_006299708.1:279183-289568 GCF_000327345.1 Myotis davidii
CTCCCCACTGGGGATGTGCCCGCAACCAAGGTACATGCCCTTGACCGGAATTGAACCTGGGACCCTTGAGTCTGCAGGCCAATGCTCTATCCACTGAGCCAAACCGATTAGGCCAATTAATTCCTTTTTAATGTGCACAAATTTCGTGCACCAGGCTACTAGTGTATAATAAAGAAGGAGTAGAATAAAATTTTCAGGAAACATAATAGTATGATTGGGAGATGGCAAGCACACAAAAAGACTATAATTATTGAGTTGTTAAGCAATAAGAAGGCATAGAGGGGATACATGGTGATGGAAAAAATAAAATAAAAAACAAATAAGGTTAGTGGTAAAAGGTCAGATGAGGACTTTCTTTTAAATATGTCATAGTTATGAGAGTATTTTCCTATTAGTCAAATGGTATAATTAATGCAGTACTGTAAAAAAAAATTGATAAGAAATCAGTATGCAGAAATTTGAGTCTTGAGTCTGTTTATATAACCTTGTAAGTCACTTACTTATTTTGTATCTCCATTATTTTGTCAGTAAAATCTATTTGAAAATAGAAATAGAATAATTATTTTACGTTTTTTACAGAGTTATTGTAGGGCTTCAATTAGATTTTAAAAAACTTTTAAAATTATGAAGCACAATTACTTAGTATTTATCTGTGAAATGAGAGGGCTAGCCCAGCCTGTGTGGCTTAGTTGTTTGGAGCATTGTCCCATACACCAAAAGGTTGAAGGTTTGATTCCCCGTCAGGGCACATACATAGGTTTCAGGTTCCATCCCTGGTCAGGGGGAGGATGGGAAGCAACCAAATTGATGTTCCTGTATCACATCAATGTCTCTCTCTCTTTTTGTTTCTCTCTTTCTCCTTTCCTCTCCCTAAAGTCAATAACCATCTCCTCTGGTGAGGATTAAAAATCAAACAAACACTCACCAAACTAGTAACAGTAGGAGACTACCTGAACATAA
The DNA here is from genome assembly GCF_000327345.1 of Myotis davidii. Classification (NCBI taxonomy): domain Eukaryota; kingdom Metazoa; phylum Chordata; class Mammalia; order Chiroptera; family Vespertilionidae; genus Myotis; species Myotis davidii. The sequence goes on from NW_006299708.1 coordinate 280,144, forward strand.
TTAAAGCCATAGCTATGAAAATCCCACAGCTAATATCATAGCCAATGGCAAAAGACTTAAAGCTTTTACTATAAGATCAGGGGAAAAAAAACAAAAAAACAAGCATGGGTGCACATTCTAATCACTCCTATTAAACACTAGAGACCTGTTGCAGGAAGATTCCTGCAAGAATAGAGCTTCCTGAGACCAGAGCGAAGCAGAGAAGGGAGCGAAGCCGACCGAGGCAGGCTTCGCTCCCTTATCCGCTGCCTTGCTCCCTCCCTTTGCCACTTCACCCTTGGCTCCCTCCTGTCTCCACTGCCTCAGCTCCCTCCCTTCTCTGCTGCCTCGGCTCTCTCCCTTCTCCATTGCTTCTTTCCCTCCCTTCTCCACTGCTTGGCTCCCTCCCTTTTCTGCTACCTTGCTCCCTTCCTTTTCCACTGCCTTGCTTCCTCCTGTGTCTACTACCTCAGCTCCCTCCTGTCTCCGCCGCCTCGGCTCCCTCCCTTCCCTGCCGCCTCGGTTCCCTCCCATGTCCTCTGCTTCCCCTCCCTCCTGTGTCTGCCACCTCGCTCCCTCCCTTCTCTGCCACTTCACTCCCTCCCATGTCCGCTGCCTCAGCTCTGCTCCCATCTCTGCTACCTGCGATCCATTCCCTTCTCCGCTGCTTGGCTCCCTTCTACAGTGCTTGGCTTCCTTCTACACTGTCTTCAGTCTTCGCTGGGCGCCTGTGTATGCAAATTAACTGCCTTCTTTGTTGGGTTAATTTGCAGACTCTTCTGATTGGCTGGTGGGCATAGAGAAGGTATGGTCAATTAGCATCTTGGTCTTTTATTAGTGTAGATGGTACTGGAAGTCTTAGCCAGAGCAATTATGCAAGAAAAGTAAATTTCTCACTGAAATTTTTTCCTATTCAAAAACATCTGTGGAGACCTTTGTACCATTGTTAATATAAATCCCAGTCTCCTGTAAGGTTTGAAACCAGACCCATCTACCTGACCCCATGTTTTTTTTTTTTTTTATCACTTAGGCTACTGAGGAAAAAAGGGTTATAATTGGAAATACAGCCAGAGCATAATTATTGGACCAATTAAACATTATAGTATTTTTATGAATTAATTCTGTAAACCCAAAGTGGAAAGAAATGTGGGCTATTTGAACCCAGGGACGTTTTTCAAGTGTGAACGGTTTGGACAGGACCAAATTTCATGAACTTTTTTTCGTACACGAAAGGACTCCATGGATGTCTTGGACAGATATAAATATCTACTGACCCTGTGGAAAAGAGTATGGGCAGTCCTGAAAAAATTAAAAATAGGACTACCATATGATTCTGCAATACCACTTCTGAGTACTTATAAGAAAAAAAAAGCTAACCTGAAACGATAAATGCACTCCCATGTTCAATGCAGCATTATTTACAATAGTCAAGTTATGAAAGCAAACTAAATGTCTATTGATGGATGAATGGATAAAGAAAATGATATACATATATAAATTACATATCACATTATTGAGCCATAAAAAAAGAGAGAAATCTTGCCATTTGAGAAAATATAGATGGACATTGAAGGCATTTTCTAAGTCAAATAAGTCGGACAGAGAAAGACAAATACCATATGATCTCACTTATACATTGAATCTAAAAGAATAAACAAATAAAAGGAAAACAACAAGAATAATTCAGCTGATGGATATACCAAAAGATTAGTAATTGCCAAAAGTGGGAGGGTGCAGAGGGGGATGGGCAAAATGGGTGAAGGAGATTAAAAAGTAAAAGTAGACTCATAGATACAGAGAACAGAGTGATGGTTTTCAAAAGAGAGGGGCTTTAGGGGACTGGGTGAAAAGGAGGAAGGGGCTCAGAAGTACAAATTTTGTAGTTACAAATGATTATATAAAGTAAAGCATAAAAATATAGTCAATAATATTGTAATAAATATGTATGGTGCCTGATCGGTACTTGAAGTATCAGGGTAATCACTTTGTAAAATCTACACTTCTCTAACCTTTGTGCTGTACACCTAAAACTTAAAACAAAATGATACTGAAAATAAACTGTAATTGAAGAATACATTTTTAAATCCTCATTTGAGGATATTTTTCATTGATTTTTAGAGAGAATGGATGAGAGAGGGAAAGACAGAGAGAAATATCAATGTGAGAGAAACACATCCATTGGTTGCCTCCTGCATGCACCCTGACCAGGACCCGGGAGAGGGAGGAGCCAGCAACTGCGGTATGTGCCCTTGACCAGAATGGAGCCTGGGACCCTTAGGTCCACAGGCCAACATTCAATCCACTGAGCCAAACCATCTAGGGCAAAAATAAAATTTTAAAATTATAAACTTATAGCTTTAAAATAAATATCATGGGATGTAATGTACAGCGTGGTGACCATAATTAATAATACACTTTTGTATATTGAAAGTTGATAGAGCTAATCTTAAATGTTTTCATCACAAGAACAAAAAATTTTATAACTATGTAAGGTGATAGATGTTAACTAGATAGATGGTAATCATTTTTCAAATGTATACAAATAACTAGTCATTATGTTGTACTTCTGAACTAATATAATGTTATATGTCTATTATAAAAGCCTGAAGAACAAATGTACATAATTGTGGTTTAAGTGTATTCAAGTAATGTCTGGCCTTTGCTGGAAATGTAAATAAACCATAATTTCCCCTTTTCAGAGTGATTTACACGATTCCTGGCCAGTTTCTTGATTCTCTGAGTGCTCTGTTTTATCTCTTCTTGCTTATCTTTGTTGAAGCTCATTGTTTTCTCTGAAAGCATATATAAATAATAAAAGTTTAGATAAAATTTAAACTAGTAAATTGAGTCCTTTTCAGAAACCCTGGTAAAATATTTACTTTTTTTTTACAGTTTACTTGGTTTGAAGTATTAAGACCATGGGGTAGTGATAAGAACTGTATTGGGTAACATGTGCTGGTTGAAATTATAGATTGGGTTATTTATAGAACTTAACATATAGTACTTTACCATATAGTACTTTGCCTTTCAGGTTTACCATTAGCAGAATATATGAATTTTCTTCTTGTATGTTATATTGGCATATAAATGTCATTGGTTCATAAGTAACAAGAATAATGATATTTTATTCAAAGCTTTTCTGTGTGTAAATACCTAAGATGGAACCAATCCAATAGAAAATTTAATTGTATACCTATTATGTGTGTAAATCTGTGCTGACATTTCACTTATAAAGGTTTATACAAACGTATATATATATTTATATCCCAAGACTCTTAATTATTTTTAAATTGGTTGTAAAAGGCATTAGTTGAAAAGGCTTTTACTATAATGCAAAAATAATTGAGTCACAAATAAATGATCTTATTTACCTAGACAAGCATAAGTGCTACATTAAGAAGGAAGTATTCAGCAGATGATGTTGCACACTAACATTTTGTTGGATAGGTCACAATCCTCATGAGCAGAGCAGTGAACACTGTGATAGTTGTAAATGTAAAGTTATGAAATATGTTCTTATTGTTATTGGGAAAATTTTGTCTTAATTTTTGAAAGTGGGTATGAATTTTTCTAAGGCTCCATTAAGACAAAACTTAATGCAAATGTTCATTGAACAAAAGTGGTTATACACAAATTATCTCTGACCCCAAAGACATTTTCAATGTAATTGAAGAGTGAAGACATGTATATAAAAAAATTATAGGTGTGACAAAATAAAAACCTGAACTAAATTCTTAGGGTAAGCTCTTTGTCTTGGTAGGTTTCATGGAGAAAATGGGATTTGAGATGTTCACTAAAGAATTGATAGACCTCTGAATGTTAAAATGAAATTAAACTTTTGCAGTAGAATCTACTGTATCTTTGTTTGACATGCTTATTCTAAGCAATTAATTTTATTGTAGCATACTAGGGATGATTATCACAACTTCTGAAATCAGACTCTTTTGATCCAAATCCAATTCCACCACTTACCAGCTGAATCACTATAGAATGGGGATAATAACAGTATACCAAGTGTACCGGTTAATAATAGCAGATTTTGTAATCAAAGAAAACACAATAATTTCAAGAGAAACATCAAAAGTGCTTTATTCAAAGTAATGTCCATCGCTAGCTACACATTCCCCCAGCGTTCAGGTAATTTGTGGATACCCTCCCAATAGAACTTTTCTTGTTTTGAGGCAAACCATTCAGAAACCCAATTTTCCACTTCTTTGTATGTTTTGAAGTGCTGCTCAGAAAGTGCGCGCGCCATCGATCGTAACAAGTGGTCATCTGAAGGAGCAAGATCTGGTGAATATGGTGGGTGGGTTAATACTTCCCAGGCAAGATCTTTTAACGTGTCTTTAACTGGTGTTGACGTGTGTGGTGGTGTGTCATCATGAACCAAAATTACCTTGCTGTGTCTTCTGGAATTTTCTGGTCATTTCCTGGTTCAAATTGATTATTTGTTGTCAATAGTGATCAGTATTAACAGTTTCACCTGATTTTAGAAGCTCATAATACACCACACCTTCCTGATCCCACCAAATGCAGAGCATTGTCTTCTTTCTGAAGTTTGTTGGCCTTGCAGTTGATGTTGATGGTTGACCTGGATCAACCCATGATTTTGTGCGTTTGGGATCCTCAAAATAAATCCACTTTTCATCGTCAGTCACAATTCGATGCAAAAAAGACTTTTTTTCGTGCCTTTGAAGCAACATTTTACTGATGACTTTTCGCTTTTCTATTTGTCTTTCATTCAGTTGATGTGGCACCCCTTTTCCTTCCTTTGAAACACCTTATGCAAATTTGACATATGAAGTTTTGAAGCTTGTTGTCAATATAACAAAATAGCATATACATATCAAATCACATATATATCAACATATGTGCCACTCCATCTATTGAAAAAAATCTGCATTATTAACAGGTACACCTAATATTTCTTATAGTGTTGTTAAGGATTAATGAAAATAATGCACTTACTAGCAACTTTAAGCACTTGACATCTCCAAGATTCACTTTTCTTATTTATAAAAGGACTAGAGGCCCAGTGCACGAAATTCGTGCTTGGGTAGGATCCCTAGGCCTGGCTGGCAATCAGGGCTGATCTGTGGGGCAACCAGCGGAGCGATCATGGGCCCCCACCTTGGCTGGTCTGGCACTGCCCACTCGCCAGCCCTGCCCCCTGCTACTACAGCTGGGAGGAGACCAGTGGGGTAATCTAGGAGGAACCCACTGGCACTCGCCTTGGCTGGTCTAGGGCCTGCAGGCTCGGGGCAGCTCCTGCATTGAGCATCTCTCCCCTGGTGGTCAGTGTGTGTCATAGCGACCGGTCATTCCACCAGTCGTTCTGCTGTTTGGTTGATTTGCATATTAGGCTTTTATTATATAAGATATGATAAAGTCTAACTCAAAGGGCTGTTAAAATGATTAAATTAAGCAATTTATGTAAATCACTCAGTAATGCTCCTGACATATAGTAAAAGGTCTATAAATGTTATGTCATTATATAATCTAAATACTGGGGAGACTTTAGTTTTATCTTTTTATTCAAATTTCTAGGGTGAGCCTGGTCTGCCTGGATACCCAGGGAATCCTGGCATCAAAGGTTCTATGGGAGATACTGGTTTGCCTGGATTACCAGGAACTCCTGGAGCAAAAGGACAACCAGGCCTTCCTGGATTCCCTGGTAATATTCTTTTTCTTAAATGCTTCATTCTCTCTTTCTTTATCTACTCTAACCTATATCACAGAGCAACTTATTTGGCAGGCTTTTATTCTATTTTTATTCTAATCAGATACTGACTAGCAACATAATTTTGAACTAGCTCTTTAACTTTTCTTTGACCAAATTTCTTTCTGTATAAAATGAGAATTACCAACTCAGCAGAACAATATCCTGTGGACATAGGACAATTTGATGGATCATTTTCCAATCTTTGTTGGCCACAAATCAATTAAGAGGCCTTACAATGTTTGTAATTGATAATATATATTGCCGAACCTTAGTATGCTGCTGATTCTCTTAGACTGTACTAAGGTACACAGTGGGTAGCTATTGGTAGAATAAACAATCATACCATTCATTCAAATGACAAAGACTGTGTTGTGCAAGCAAAAGGACTTAGCATTATAGACAAGAAGGTAGCATGAACTAGATTGTTATAGTCCCTTTACTTTGGGTTAACAGTGGCATAGGTGGAACTGGCCTTTAGTTATCTTTTCCTTAACCTTTTTATTGAAATCCTAGAGACCTGGTGCATGAAATTTGTGCACTTTAGGAGGTCCCTCAGCCCGGCCTGCACCCTCTTGCAGTCCAGGAGCCCTTGGGGGATGTCCAACTGACATCCTTAGTGCTGCCATGGAGGCAGAGGCGGGAAAGGCTCCCGCCACCACTGCTGTCCCCACCAGCCATGAGCCCAGCTCCTGGCTGGGCGGTGCTCTCCCTGTGGGAGCACACTGACCACCAGGGGGCTGCTCCTGCATTGTACGTCTTCCCCCGGTGGTCAGTGCATGTCATAGCAACCGGTCATTCTGCTTTTTGGTTGATTTGCATATTAGCCTTTTATTATATAGAATAACATAAATACAGTAAAGTGTACAAGAATATAAATGAATTTTTACCCATGTATATATCCTTGTATCCACCATATATATCAAGTTATGAAATTGTTCCTTCATACCATAAAGTTTACACATTCTTCACAGTGAACCCACTCTCCCAAGTAACCACTACTATGACTTCTATCACCATCAATTAATTTTGCCGGTTTTTGAAATTCATATAAATGGAATCACACAGTATATATCCTTATGTCTGGCTTCTTTCACTCAACATTATGTCCATAAGATTCATTTATCTTATTGCATGCTTCAGTACGTGTTTTGTTTTTGTTTTTGTTTTTAACAATGCTCTATAATATCCCATTGAAGAATATACTGTAATCAATTACCCATTCTCCTGTTGATGGATTTTTTGTTTTCATTTTGGGAGTTGAAGAGATTCAGAACAAGTTTCCCCAAGATTTGCCACTTGGCATGGATTATTTTGAGCTGGAGGCCATTGAGACCCTGTGGGCTCACAAGAAACTTTTACTTCTCTCTTTGCTGGGGTCCAACCCCAGCAGGTCCAAGGGTCCCCAAAGGTGTGGATGGAGTCGGCGAAGAAGGAATGACACGGAGACAGCGTTCAGTTGATCAGCAGCCTTGCCAGGATCTCTAGCCACAATTTCCAGCCAAGTTCTGTCCAGGATCTCCAGCCAAATTCTGTGTCCATGTTCTCTTGCTAGGCTCTCCAGGTTCTCCAGCCAGGTTCTGTAGCCATGTTCACTCGAAAAATAAAGAGATTAATTACCCGCCTGGCACTTAGTGAAGGGGTTTTATTCCCTCCCTAACTTCAGGGGAAAATCTCTACCTGGGGAAACAACCTTTCTCAGAGAGGTGACCTTGGTTAAAACACATAGTGCCAAGAAGGTGAGCAAACATATTAAGAACAGTATGCCATATATGCCAGGTCCCTTGAAACAGCAAGGATGGACCGGTTCCCAGCATCTCTTAAAGAATTTAAATTGGGGGCCTTGCCCATAATAAGGATTATTACCAGAAATTACTTTTTATGGCCTAATTATAGGTCAGAAGAAATATGTAATTACTGAGCATCTGCTCTTATTGTCATCCTGCAAATTACCCTCCTCCCTTCTAAAGTCTCAGTTGCCTTACCTCCTTCCTTAGCTCAGGATGCCACATATGCCTCATTTTATCTTTCAGTCTCTAAACCTCTCATGTATGTGGGGTTCCCATACACATGTATGTAACTACATTTGGTTATTTTCTCTTTTTTTAAAATATATTTTATTGATTTTTTACAGAGAGGAAGGGAGAGGGATAGAGAGCTAGAAACATTGATGAGAGAGAAACATCAATCAGCTGCCTCCTGCACACCTCCTACTGGGGATGTGCCCACAACCCAGGTACATGCCCTTGACCGGAATCGAACCTGGGACTTTTCAGTCCGCAAGCCGACGCTCTATCCACTGAGCAAAACCGGTTTTGGCTATTTTCTCTTTTTAATCTATCTCATATTGAGACAGATTATTAGACCAGTTGAAAGAATAAAGAAGAGTAGAGGGAAATTTCCTCAGAAGATACTATTAACATTCTTTGACATGTTTTTGGTGGATATACAATATGTCCCCTTTTCTCTTAGACAAAAACTTAGTAATAGAATTACTGAATCATAGGGTCTGTAGATATTTAAATTTATTAGATGGTGTCAGTTTTCCAAAGTGGTTTTATAAATTATAGCCACACTTGCAATGTATGAAATGTCCATGGATGGCTCCTGGTGCTTGCCATGATCATATAGTGGTTATTATTTGTGAAATGTCCAGTTGGCCATAGCCTTGCCTGACTTGGTATTGTCAATCTTTTTAATTTTCAATATTCTAGTGGTTATATAGAGGTATCTCATTGAAGTTTTAATTTACATTTTCCTAATGAATGATAATATTTAACATCTTTGGATATACTTATTGCTCATTTGGGTAGCATCATTTTGAAGTGATTCCTGCTCCAAGCCTTTTTCCTCATATTTCATTGGGTGCTTTACCTTTTATCTTATAGATTCAAGGCAGTTCTTTACATATTTTAAATGTGAGTCTTGTGTCAGATATATATGTTACAAATATGTTCTTGCTAAAAAAAAAAAACAAATACATTCTTGCTGTCTCAGATTTACCTTTCATTCTCTTAATGCTGTTGTGTGGTGAAAAAAACTTGTTAAATTTAATAAAGCCCAATTTATCAATCTTCTTTCATGTTTAGTGCTTTTGTGTCCTATTCAAGAAATATTTATATACTCAAGTTTATGGAAATATTCTTGTAATTTTTTTTATAAAGTTTAATGTTTAAGATTTTATATTTCAATTTATGGTTCATCTCAAATAAAAATATTTTCATGGGGCAAAGTAGGGGTCCAGGTTTGTTATTTCCATACAGGTATCCAATTGCACCACTCTGGGTTTTTTTCTTCTCAAGAACCTAAGTTCTTTTGTGTTGTTTTTTTTTTTTTTTTCATCAAAAGATACCATAAAAAATGAATAAGGAAGCCAGCACAGAAGAAAATACTTGCAAAATATATATCTGACAAATGACTGATTTCTGGGATATTTAAAGAGTTTCTACAACTCAATACTAACACGATGTACAATTCAATATTTTTAAATGGGGAAAACTTTAAACAGACATTTTATAAAAGAATATATGTGGATGGCTACTCAGCACATGAAAAGTTGATCAATACCATTAACCATCAGAGAAATGTAAATGTAAATTAAAACCACAATGAATTAGCACTACATTCCTACCAGAATGCCTATTATTAAAGCAACTGATATCACCATATGTTGTACAAGGATTTGGAGCAACTGGAATTCCCAAATGTTGTTGTGAATGGAAAATGG
>NW_006299708.1:289801-303459 GCF_000327345.1 Myotis davidii
ATCTAGGTATACCCAAGATAAATAATGGCATATGCCTTCAAAAATACCATTGCAGAAATATCCATAACAGCATAATTCAAAATAGCCAAAAACTGGAAGTTGTCCATGTTTCTATAAATGGAATAGAAAACCATAATAGCTAAAATGTGACCAAATGTTCAACAATAGATGAATGGATTAAAGTTTTTGATATAGCTATACAATGGACTCCTGCCAGTTCTACTAGTTAAATATGGTGATAATTATTTTTATTGTGAATATATAATAATTAAAGCCTCTGGATAAATAAATTTAAATTGTAAATTTATTAAAAGAACCATCAAACACCAGCATCTTTGGGGGTTTTCTTTCTATTCCTCACTGTTTCTATGCTAATACTATAAATTATAAATCTGAGTTGTAGCTTTCAAAGAAATGTAGTTTTTCTTTTTTTATTAAACTGAACTCTTTACTTTAGGAACCCCCGGCCTTCCTGGATCAAAAGGTATTACGGGTCCTCCTGGAAACCCTGGACTTCCAGGAGAACCTGGTCCTATAGGTAAGCATAAAAAGAGGGTTTGATATTCTGTAAAACTAAGCCTCATGTTCATTTTGGGAAAGTCAAATCATTTCAGGGAGCTGTGAACATTTTCAAGACAAGGAAATGGTGATCATTCACTTAGCAATGTTTGTTAGGTACAAAGTGAACAACTCAGTAAATTACATTAAATTGCCCAGCCAGTGTTGCTCAGTGGTTGAGCATCGACCCATGTACCAAGAGGTCACTGGTTTGATTCCAGGCATGCAGGAGGCAGCCTATTGATGTTATATTTTTCTCTCCCTTTCTCTTCTTTTCTCTCTAAATCAACTATAAATCTTTTTTAAATTACATAAAATTGTTGTCATGGGACCTTATTTTTCAGGCTCACTTTTTCCAGGGAGAGTTATTTCAAGTATCTTATAACAGATAGAAAAATCTGACTTGTTTTTACAATGGCAAGGAGTAATGCTTTTATTTGTTTAGTAAATTATAAAGCAAATCACGTTCCTTGGCCCAATATAAGGCCTATAATGTGTCTTAGCCCCACACCTTATTTTCTTGAATAGTCTAAAACTAGATTAAAATGAGAAACTGAAACATTTTGGGTAGTGAATAAATGATAAAACTATTTCTATTCACATTACTTAACCTTTATTTTTTAGGCTTCTTTTTCATAATATTTTATAAATTTAAAGGAGTATTTCAGAGGTTCTTTTGTTTTTTGGATAGAATTATTTAAAGCTAGTATGGAAAAAAAATTGGGAATATGGAAGAAAAGGGGAATTGGGAAAATAGATGTAACCTTCCCAGTATGTTATTTAGGTGGTGGAGGTCGTCCTGGGCCTCCAGGACCTCCAGGTGAAAAAGGCAGACCAGGTCAAGATGGTATTCCTGGACCAGCTGGACAGAAGGGTGAACCAGGTACTGTATTTTTTCATTGTTTTTAATTTTCTAATTTCCCCTTTTTGTTTACCTTAACTTTTGCCTTTGTTTTTTACCCACAATTAAATTCTATCTTCTTTCTTACCCTCTAAGCTACCACAAGTTCCCATTCTAATTATATTCCATTCTATCCTGAGAATGTGACCTCACATTTATCCATCAACTTGTTTCTCTCTTATGAAAACATAACTTTTCTTGCCCCATTTTTTGTGTCAAGCTACCCAACTTTTAACAAGTTCTTTGAATGAGCTCATTTTATTATGCAATCTATGTTCCATTTATATGAATATATATATATATATGTATATTCACAAATAAAATATATGTATATATAATTTTCTGATGTTGGGATTATAGTTCTCCTGTTGGAAATAAACTTCTGCATGGTTTATATAATATACATTGTAGCAGTTAATAAAAACCTAAATAATTAGAAGATAATCTGTCTTGTTTGTTATTATTATCTCTTTGAGAGTTGTTGGTTTATCCTCTGACAGGCCAACCAGGCGTTGGATTCCCAGGACCCCCTGGACTCCCAGGACTTTCTGGTAAACTTTAATGAAACATGCTAAATAAGTCCATAAATAGAGAATATTCTATAGTACATTTATTTTTCCATGTGTACAATTTATTCTTATAAAATGTGCAAAAAAACCCAGAAAACTCAAAGCTAAAGTTACATCTTAAAGCAGTTCTTAACAATTTAGTATGAGGATTTGTACTATTGAAAAATGTGTTCTTTAGGAAATTTACATGTAGATATCTTTTCATTAACTTCATAAATAAATGCTGAGGAAATGATAAAGAAAGAAAGCAAACTTGTAGGAAGAGATAGATTTCACTAAATTTTTTAAAGAGTTTTAAACACTCTCTTACCCCCATGGAAACAAAACCAAGTTAATATAAGGAAACTGTAGAAATACATTCTAATAATAAAAATGTCACTGGAAAACTCCATGTTAATATACATTTTGCATTTTGTATGAGTATGTGTGCACACACATCTACCTTCACTCACATGTTTTTACTCTCATTGTAAGCACCAAGTAGTTAACTGAGTGATTGAATGTGTGTACAGATATGTGTATATATATATATATTTTAAAACCACAGACTTATCTCCTAGAAATTCCAAGACCCTTCCAATGATCTCAACATAAAAGTTATGACTTTAATGTGCCACATATGTTGCTCTCTGTCATGTTGGTGGTATAGAAAAAATGTTGAGCACAGTTTGCCTAGATTGTGATTTTTAAATATTGGATAGATTGGTCTTTGAGGGCACATAGATACCATTGAAGATATGTATCTTCCTAGAGTCTCAAACAGTCTCAAAACATTTGTTTTAGAAATTCCTCCAGCCATCTCTAACCTATTCTTACAGATACTTTATACTTTTCTATTTATTTCTATTTTTTTCCTCACAGCTACTGGTCATATGATCATTGCTTTATGTCCTAATTCAAAGGGTATCTTTAAGGATGCAAGCTATTATTGTTTTTCTATTACTATGCATACTCTAGTAAACACTTCTGATAATAGATAAGTATATTTAATAGGATGAATGGGCTTTTAGATGTGTTGGGGATTTGGGGAGAGATAGAAATAACCCTAGTATATTCCATTACTTGTTCTAATAAATGTGAATAGCTTTAGCCTTATATGCAAGCCTAATATTCAATATCATTTAATGTGTTCTCTAATGTCATTTTGCTTTCGTAGGTCAAAAGGGTGATGGAGGATTACCTGGCATTCCCGGAAACCCTGGCCTTCCAGGTCCAAAGGGTGAACCAGGTTATCCCGGTTTCCCTGGTGTTCAGGGTCCCCCAGGCCCTCCTGGTTCTCCAGGTCCAGCTCTACAGGGCCCTAAAGGCAACCCTGGGCTCCAAGGTCCACCTGGGAGACCAGGTATGTACATGAGTAGTAGGGGAATGGTCTATTTATTAGTCCATTTATTTCATTTTGCTGGCAAGTTATTCAGTCTTTAGGACATTAGAATCTATAATTGAAGAACTTCTTATAAGTAAATAGTTTGGTTTATACTTTGCTTCATCCATTTTTGTGGCATATAATATTTTTTCAGTAATGCCTCTCATAATTTTCTTAAAGTTGAACTAAAACAAACCCATGTAGAGGAAAAAGGAAATAGTGATTTTTTTAGTATTTTTATTAAATGTAAAGCTATATTGATAACCTGCCAGCAAAATGCCATCTGCATTTTTAATGTGAGCTTCTCAGCATGTCATCACAGAAATCATTTTAGTGATCACTCAGTAGATGCTTGTGGTCCATACCAAAGTGTTGCTATGGTTCTGTCATATGATCAGCAAACGTCACCAAGCACAATAAAAAATTTTATCTTCTCTATGAACTAGGCAATCCAATTTTTCTTCAACATCACAGCATGATTAAATTGAATAGTGATCTCTTCATACCAGCTTCATGTCTATACTTCATTTATCGTCTGTTAACTACTCTAGTAGTCTCAATTTTGCATCAAATGTTCACTTTTCATTTTGTGTCTGTGCTGTGTCATTTCATTTTACTAAGTTTTGAAATGCTCATTTTCATCCTGAATTAATGTTGCTGAGCCCAATCACTGGTGATAGATTATTAACAGATATTTGAGACTTGATATGCAATTTTTATATTTCTGGTAATCAAAAACTTGGCTTTCATTGATTTAAAAGATATGAGAAATCTAAGGAAAATTTTGTCTTTTTTTTTCTCTGAAAGTCTTGACTCCTTTTAACTATATTTAAAAGTGAAAATTTTCATTTAAGTTACCATAAACTCTGAAGTAATTGGAGTTACCTTAAATAAAATATGCTCTAAAAATATAAATTCATTAAGATCATATACTTTGTTCAGAGGATACTTTTATTTTTTATTTTTTATCCCAGATTTATTGAAATACAATTGACATACAACATTATGTAACTTTAAGGTGTTCAATGTAATAAATTCATATGTGTATATAACTCAAAATGATTACCATAATAGTTATTTAACACATCCATCACCTCACACAAAAATTGTAATTATGTGAAGATCATTTTCAAAACCAGTTTTTACCTGATTTGATTTGGATGTTTGTAGAGGGTGTTATTTAAAGCTTTACCTTAATTTTCTATTGAAGAAAACCAGTGACACTCCCTCAGCCATGTTAACTCTCTTGCATGTAATGTAAAGTATTGACACAACACCTTGGTGGTTATGCATGCAATAATTCAATAAACCAAGCTATTTCCTGTTTTATATTTTAATCAGCACTGTGGTTATTGTTCTTACTTGTAATGGAGCTCACTGTTGAGCATTACTTTGAAATATATCAACATAAAGACATTAGTCACAAAAGCTTTTTTAAAAAATACTACTTCTTAAGAAATAATAATGAGAGTAGTTGAATGAAGCACACCTGATTAGTGTTTGTGACTTTTTGATTTCTTATAAACTACAAACTAAAATTGAGTTTTAAACCCAAGTGTTCTCAGAATTGATTGTTTTTGTCTGAACTTATAGAAATGATTATTTAAAAAATGTTTTTTGGCTTTTCAAAATATGTCACATGTGCTGTTTTCATTTTAGTGGTGATAATTTGGTTTATTTACAGATGCATGAAAATAAACTTTCAGAGTATTTTTTATTTGAATTAAAATTTAACTTGAAAGAAGTTAGTATAATGCTTTAGTTTCTTGATATCTCTAACAATGTTGATATTTTTCCTTTTTATAATGATGATCTTGGGCCTTGGTGACCTTTGATCCCTATCCAGGTCCTACAGGTTAGCTCTTTAACTCTAAAGTAGTAACTGCATGAAGTTTGAAACTTTTAAAATATTTATCTATATACTTATATACATATCTATATCTATATCTGTATCTATCTATATATATCTGCAGATAATGTCTTCAAGTGTCTAAATATATTTTATGAGTGTATATGCCAATTCAGTTCTTACATGTTTATCTATCTCTGAAAGGAGTCAGGAAAGTGCAGTTGTTTGTGTCTATTGGCAGAACCCAAACTTACTTGATTAAATAACTAATTTAACATTTTAAAATGCATATAATTGTTTCATTTTAGTTAAAAATGTGTAGTACACAAAAGTATATTTTATAATATTTTACCTTTAACCTTTAGAATAGAGTGTATTTCTAACTTTTGCCTTGTATCTGTTAATGCAAATGAAATTGAACTCTCCTTCAAAAAGGCATTCTTTTTAAAATAATAATATGCATCAAAGGTCCTGCAAATATGCAGTTCTTGGTTTGCCATACCTCTTGTAATTTTTCAAATGATCCCATCTTCATTTTTGAGGTTGTCACAAAGTTCTAAATTCTACTATTATGAAAATGAATTACTAGGCACAGAGTAAAAATTAAATCAATTCAACTGCACAGATTAGAAACCTCTTAATCTTATTTTCATCATACACATACACATATACACAGTACACATCAAAGAACAGTTACCAAGTGCTGTCCAATGAACAATTGCTGATTCATAATGAAGGACGCTCACCTAATCAGGAGTAAAAAGCACACAAAAAATATTGGAGTGTGGTCATTATTTTCATGATAAATAATCCTTTAAAAAGTTTCTAAGAAGGAACTAAAAGGACAAAAAGTATCCTTCCAAGCTCTGTCTATTGGGGATGGTAGGAAATTCTGGCTTCTTATTAATTTAAAATTCATAAATGTTAAAGTTGTTTTTTAGGAAGCCAACTATCTCTATTTGAATTGATTCTCTAGTTTAGTATTCTGCCCCTAAAATTTTTACTTTTATAGAACCATATAATATTCTATCTGGAAGGGACCTAACTTTTACATTTGTCAAAAAGATATTATTCACCAGTCACTTGTTAGTGATGGAAGACATATTTTATTCAAAACTATTGCAACAGGGGAGAGAGACTGTTAAAACTTACCTCAGCAGCCCTAGCTGGTTTGGTTCGGTGAATAGAGCATTGGCCTGTAGACTGAGGGGTCCCAAGTTTGATTCTAGTCAAGGGCACATGCCCAGGTTGTAGCTGGATCCCCAGTAGGGGGCATGCAAGAAGCAACCAATTAATCATTCTCTCTCATCATTGATGTTTATATCTCTCCCTCTCCCTCTCTGAAATTCAATAAATATATATTTAAAACACACGCACAACACACACACACACACACACACACACACACGCCTCAACAGACCAAGGACAGGGGCAAGGTTGAGGCCTAGTTGAGAAGAGGGCTCATAGAGGTTTAGTCAATCAAGTGGTCTTTGTTATATATGAGAAAACAGAGGTCCAAAGAGGTTAAGAAGCTTGCTTAAGGTCATAGCTGGGAATCTGACTTAGGGCTCCCCAGTGCTCAGTTGAGTCTCTATTCTACTAATAACATATATCATCCTTCCACAAAGGTAGTTGTATGGCATGATACTTATGATCTGGTCTCTTATTCTAGCTATAAACATAAGTGGTGGAGCAAAGCTGCTCAGTCATTTTAGGAGACTTTGACATAGCAGACTGAACCCTGCCTCCACTTTCTTGTTTTTTATTACTTCATGATCCCCATCTACTCCTACCAATTGGTTTGTTATTCCTAAATGGATGTCACCAAAATATTAAGGCAGGTGCCTGCTATTTAAATATCACCAAGATAAAGAGAAGACTAGGGCATACTTTGAAATAATTTTGAGTACTTCCCTGTCTGACTTGCATAAAAATCTGATGCCTTGATCACTTCCAAGCTTTACTATCAGCTAGAAGAAAATTGCTTTCTTGTGAAGCATTAGAATATTTTCAAAGAAAAAAAAAAGCAGCCTCATTACTTTAAAACTTATTTACCCGATGTACTATAAATTACATAGTTATTATAACCTGGTATCTGCAATGTTCTGTTTGCAACAGTTGAATAATGCAACTTTAAATGGAGGCTGGATTTAAAATTTACCAATCAATTCACCAGTTTATCTTACTTATTACGAATTATTACAGTACTTCATTTTTTTAATTTTGCTTTGTTTTACAGTTAAGCTTTGTTAGGTCATTGATAAATAATGCATTGAGAGCCTCATGTAGAAAATTGATTTGGCATACAACTCATTAAAATGTTACCTTTTATGTATTAACATCTTAGAAGTTTTGCTATGATATGATCTGAAGTTTCCCTTGATATTTACTCAGACCAAAATACAATATATTTCAATGATATATTTTTCTAAGAGTTTTTGTTAATGGTTCTTCTATACCAAGCACATGTATAAAATGCCTTTACTCAAACTTTGAATTATCTTAGGCAGGTATTCTAACTTATTTAACTAATCATTTAGCCAGACTTTGCTCAAAACATTGTCTTGCTGTGTATGGTGTAGAAACCATTTAAACAAAATCTGGTTTTTAGCCTTCTGAATTTCAAATTATAAAGTGCTTTAAAAGTTTTATTTTTAGGCAGCAATGGTAACATTTTATATTTATATGACATGTTACCATTTATATCGTATAATGTACTTTTACTATAAGCTCCTAGAGGGCAGAGTTTGGGTCTGGCTACTCTTTGTGTTCCCTGTAGCACCTTTCATATGGCAGATATCAGGTCGATATGTTAAAA
Organism: Myotis davidii; assembly: GCF_000327345.1. Classification (NCBI taxonomy): domain Eukaryota; kingdom Metazoa; phylum Chordata; class Mammalia; order Chiroptera; family Vespertilionidae; genus Myotis; species Myotis davidii. The sequence continues at coordinate 297,860 of NW_006299708.1, forward strand.
ATTGAATCTTTAAAACAACTCTGCAAGGGAGGTTAGGGCAGATATTACTGTTTCCATGATGTGGATGAAAAGACAACTTAGAGAAATTGAAGTGTCCCAAATCCCATCATTTAAGTGGCAGAGCCAAGAATAAATCCCATGTCTTCTAATTCCTAGGATTCAGTGCTTTAGCACAATTTATTTTCCCTGCTTACCTCAGTGTCTATAAATCATAGCAGGACTTGTAAGAAAAGTAAATTGTTTATAGTCAATTAACATTAACCAAGAATGGTCCTATCTGTTGCCTTTTTATCTTTTTATTTAATGATTCTTCTTTTAATAGTTAATAGCTTGATTTAATATGTGCATTGAATAATAATAAAGGAAATGTGGTATTTTCTATAGTTTTGAATGGGATATTGCATGACAATATATTTAAAAGTATCTATTCACTGATGATCTTCACATATTTTAAAAATTTGACTCTTTATTTTCAAGTTCAATGGTGAGCAAATATATATTGGCTTTTTCTCTTTGAGTAACTTATAACAAATAATAATGCAAAGAAGAAAGCCTCTTGATGAATTATGAAAAAAGATCAGAATGTGGCTCATCGAATGATTTTCAGAAAAGACAAACACAAGCATAGCTGGTAATGGCCATTGTATACAAGTGTTTTAATCTGTATATTTAGTTGCCTATGATCTTTGTATTTTAGTCTGATGAGGCCTTTAAATTAATTCTATCTCCTTGGGCCAATCTGAATATATCAAGAAATTTGCACCTTGTGTTTTTACTAAAATTGCAAAAACCAAGATAAATATTTATCCAAAAGTATCCTTTTGTGAAAGGAATGAAAAGTTATCAGTGAAATGGTACTATTTTGCTAACTTTAATGTTTTGAAATGCTAACTTTTGGAAAGCCACAGTAGCAATGTTAGCATGAAGTTTTCAGTAGAATTTTCCGTTTGGGGGATTAATAAAAACTAGCATCTTATTTCCTTGAATAATCTCTATTTGAAAATGTCTGGATCTCTATACTCCAGTATGGTTCTGTTTGTATACTGAGTACACTGTGGAAATAATAAATGCTGGCAAAGAGGAGTATTGTTTAACTTGTGCTATAATGTGAACCACTTCTAATTCAATCTTATTTTGTACTGTGTGATGTCTGATACTGCTAACATCGATCTTTGGGCTTTGGTGAACTCTGATCTTCCCAGGTTTTCAAGGTTAGACTCTTCACTGGTCAATTCTTTTTTTTTTTTTTTAATGCTTTGCATGTATGATAAGAAAAATTCACTTTTTTTGCTGTAATTCAAAAGTCATTGAAGATTGCTATTATGCTAAAATACTACCTGCTATGGTATTTAACATTTTGATGAAGGTAATGTGACTTGTTTATAGTCAAGTTTCAAATGACTTTAGGTCTTTGTGGTTTCAAGTATTTATATTTATAAAAGGCAATCTGTACATAAAACATGTTTAATTTTAAATGGAAATACACTTATTTTTATCTTTAAGACTACATTAAGATATTTAGGGAAGCATCTAGCCTATTTGTAATCTCTGTACATTGATTTTATTTTCTTAAATTTTTATTGCCTGAGATTGACCCGTGTTTTCATTACTATTTACAGTAAGAGAAGAGGGTAACTGTTGATTGCTGTTAAAAATAAAATGTATATGCCCCTTGTGTCATTAGCAAATCATTAAATTAAATTAAATTTGAGGGACTCTAGAGCAACAGGTCTGAATTAGTAGCAAATAAATTTCCCAACATTTAGTTTTAATTGCAAAAAGAGCATTGCCCATAATAAGTATAGTCCTTTTCAAATGATAACAATGTTCTGATTACTTTTCAGACTGGGGAAGAAGGTCATAAAAGACTCATTTTTCCCTATCTTAATCTTACCTTGTCGTTGTTAGACTGATTTGCAAATTGTTTATTTTTATCTTAATAAAAACTAATTTTATACCTGATTTCTAGACAAAACTATATATTATAGATGAAAACAATTTTGCTTAGAAAGTCCTATGTAGGGAGTTTAGACTCAATGGTTGTTTATGTTTGTTTGTTTGTTTGTATGTATGTTTGTTTAAGTGTAAAGCACTCCAACCCTTTCTTTATGTTTGGGAAGGGAATTTCTGAGTGTGTCTGTCTGGTTGCCTAGCTAGGGTGACTATATGATTTAAAATGTAAAAAGATAAAACAATTATTGTATTGTTGTGAACCTTTTTTCTATCTCATGTACCAGATAGTGTTATAGTGTGAAAACACATAGAAATAACTGAATGATTTAAAATGAGTTCATATTTTAAAGATATAATTATAGTAATAATAATAATAATTTTAAAAATTCTTACATAATTCTTACTCTGTGCCAGGCACTGTGTTAAGTAATTTATATGTATTATCTTATTTAATCCTTGGAACATCATGATAAAGTATGCTGTTCCTACTATAAATTAAGAATTTTCATTTTTTTAAATTAAATTTATTGGGGTGACATTGGTTAATAAGAATATATAGGTTTCAAGTGTACATTTCTATGCTACATGATCTCCATATTACATTGTGTGCTCACCACCCAAAGTCAAATCATCTTCTGTAACCATATATTTGGCCCCCTTTACCCTTTACACCTTCTATTTCCTTCCCTCTGATAATCAGCATAGTGTTGTCTGTGTCTATGAGTTTCAGTTTTATATCCCACATATGAGTGAAATCATATGGTTCTTAAATTTTTCTGACTAACTTACTTTGCTTAGCTTAATATTTTCAAGGTTCATCCATAAAGATTTGATATATATATATAAAATAATTTCCATTTTAAATAAAATTATGGCCAAGGAGATTAATAAACTCGTTAAGATCAAACAGCTAATGATTAATGGAGCTGGAATTCAAACCCAGCAATCTAGTTTCAAAGCCCAGCATTTTAATCTAGATGCCATGCTGCCTTGTTAGCATGTAGCCATTGATTCTGGGTCTTATGAGTATAGGAAAGAGAAGTAAGGTCCAAATTTTATTTCTAATAAAAAATGACCCTTTTTAAAAGATGGCAACTAGATTTATGTTGTTTATCACTTAGTAGTGTATACATATGTTGAATTATCTTAATCTTACCTTGTTGTACACCTGAAACTTATGTAATATTGTATGCCAATTTTACCTCAATCAAAAGGATAACACTTTGTCCAAATGTAAGCATGTACATGATACTTCCTACATATCTTCATTTTTTGTTGAAACTAATGAAAAACTAAAATTACTAGAGGAGAGAGAAGGTATAAGTGCTAACTACTGGCTGTTTATTATTTAAGGCTTTATAATTATTTTCTTAATGCAGTACTACTTAATCTCAGCCACTGCTTAGCACTCTGCAAGCAAGTAACAGCTATTTCCCACTCTGTGATGAAAAATGTTTCTATTGATAACATCTCCTTGGTTGCTTTATTTAGAAAGGAAAGTTAAAACATAAAGAAAAGAGCTTAACAAAATTCCATTTTTAATTATTTTATTTATTCACAAGATATATGCAGCATTCTCATTTTTCTTCAGAAACATTTAAAATGTAAAGAATATGAAAGCATTGTTAAAATAAATTGAAATGTACTATGTTGACAATTAATTTCTGACACTTTAAAATATTCTCGTGTATTAAGCTTGTCACTAAAATGAAATTGAAAAGTTTGCTTAAATAACTATCTTAATTGCATAGTAATAAAAGTTGAATAAAAGTAATTGCCTATGAGTAAAGCAATTTGATTTTAACCACATTGAGACAGGTAACTTGAATCCCTAATTGCCCTATGGCAGTGATTCTGAAAGAGTGGTTCAGAAGAACCAACAACTGTAGCTATAGGGCACTTGTTTTTGTACAGGGAACTTGCTAGAATGCAAATTCTTGGGCTCTTGCTAGAATCCAAAACTTTTGGGATGATCCCAGGAATCTGTTTTAACAATTCTTCCTAGAGATTCTGATGCATGTTTCAATTTGTGAACAGTGCCCCATGTGGTGTCTGTTTCCTTTGACTTAAATCAAACAAGAATTACAGAAGTAATTTTATTATAATGTTCTGAGTTCTTTCTTTAGATACGAGTGTACTGTATTTAATATATAATAAAATGCAAATTAAAACTGTCTGCAAACCAGTGTTAATAATAAAAATAGCCTGGCTCAATTTACATTAGAGAGTCAGCATAAGCCTATATATTTTAATACTAGATGCCTAGGATGAACAAAATCCTGTGCTAGAAGCTCGCTTCGGCTTGCCTCAACTGGCTGCCCTGCCCATTGCCACTAGTGGCTCGCTGCCCCACCCTCCGCTGCTCATAGCTCTCTGCCACTCTTGGCCCTCCACCGCTTGTAGCTCTCCGCTGCTAGTAGCTCACACCCTGCCCTACCCGCCGCAAGAGCCTCTGCTGGTTTTGACATTATGGTGTTATGGCCATGGGCCTTTTATAATATAGTGTGGATTTTATCCGCAAACTAATAAGATTTAGATGGCTGATATTTTAAAAGCCTAACTTTTATACTATGCTGACATGTGATCATTGTTGTGAATTTTCAAGGTCTACCAGGTCCAGAAGGTCCCCCTGGTCTCCCTGGAAATGGGGGTATTAAAGGAGAGAGAGGAAACCCAGGTCAACCTGGGCAACCTGGTTTACCTGGTTTGAAAGGAGATCAAGGACCACCAGGGCTCCAGGTAAGAAATAAGAGTAGATATTTGATAAGAAAGGGATGTGAGTGGTTGCAATGATAATTCCAAGGTGCATTATTTTAATTAGCATTTACTAGTCAAGACTCTATGCATGGTTCAGTGGTGAATTACAAAGAAAGAAAAAGGCATGTTTTCTATCTTCTTCCAACTAAAGGGACTTTGCCATCTAATAGATAAAGTGTTCTTCAAAAGATTCTTTACCTGGAGTCTTTGGTATGTATAGTACTTACAAGTAGATTTAGGAAACCTGCATTTCAGTGAAAGCAAATTTATAAGAAGAGACATATATATTGGAGCATTGAATGTAGAGGATTACACTCAGAACCGTGAAAGCAAATTTATAAAAGGAGACATATATATTGGAGCATTGCATGTAGAAGATTACACTCATAGGGAAGTAATTATGGTGAGTTGGGATATTTTAGACTATGAAATTAGGTGGTTTTAGGGTCAAACTTTCACTCCACTGCATACTTCTGCATTGTGTATATGGGAAAGGCAGATATATACTTTGAGTTTCTCTCCTTACCTGCAAAAAGAAGAGAGTAATAGCATATTCCCACATCTGTACTCATGTGTTTTCCACCTTGGTTTAAGTCAGTGGTTCTCAACCTTCCTAATGCCGCGTGCCTTTAATACAGTTCCTCATGTTGTGGTGACCCCCAACCATAAAATTATTTTCGTTGTTATTTCATAACTGTAATTTTGCTACTGTTAGGAATCGTAATGTAAATATCAGATATGCAGGATGTATTTTCATTGTTCGTGACCCACAGGTTGAGAACCACTGGGGGAGATCAATAATACTTGGCAATGCATAGCAAGAAAAGAAGGAGGAGGAAGAGGAGAAGAAAGAGGAGGGGGAGGAGGAGGAGGAACAGCAGGACCAGGGA
>NW_006299708.1:303498-308024 GCF_000327345.1 Myotis davidii
TCCAAAAAGTCACTTGCTTTTTTATGGATCCTCAAAGTTTCAATTCATTCTGGAGGATTGTTGTCAGATTTGGCAGCCAACACAGTCTGGATTCTGTCTTTTAATTATGGGGCTGCTTTATATAGCAGGGGGGAAAAACATCTGAAGAAGTGACTTTTAAAGCTTTCCAATAACCTGTTTTTCTGATGGCAACACTATTTTCCTGTACACCTAGACTTAAAATTTTAGTTATCCCAATATTCATTCTCTATTCACTCTCTATTCACTTCTTACCTCATTCATTTACCATGTATTTCCAGTTCACATATCATTATGCCTGATTCAAGGCTGCCTGATGCCAGTATTTTATAAATCTAGTATTGTCAAGTTCTATTCATTTTCTTTTGTGAAAATTAGTTCCTGCATTTGTACTTTTCCTATTTTTTTTATTTGGAAATAATGTGAAACATAAAATGCAAGAATGGTGAAAACCTCTCATGAACCAACTGTTAATGTTTTTCCCTATTTACTTTCTGTATGTATGTTATATGTTGAGAATAAGTTGTATCTATCATGACCCTTTACCACTAAATACTTCAGGGCATAACATTTCTAAGATTAAAGAATTTTAATATAACCTCACTATAGTTTTCAACTTTAGGAAATTAAATATCCATACAATACTTATACTTCTACATTACATATTCCAATTGTGTCAAGTGATGAAGTAATGCCCTTTATAGCATTTTACCCTCCAATATAGGATCCAGACCAAACCATGCATTGCATTTATCTCTCATATCTCTAATTATCCCTTAATCTCAAACAATTTCTAAACCTATTTTTTTCTTTCCTGATCTTGACATTTTTGGAGAAATATAGCCCCTTCTTATGTTTTTAAATCTAGAATTTTCCTTCTTTTGTTTGCTGTTTCTTCAAGTTTTGCATCCCCAGCTGGAATACTACATGAGTGGTTTTGTGTATTTCTCAGATATGGAGACTAAAGATGTTCATTTGATCCTCCTTGGTGATCTTAATTTTGATCACCTCATCAAGTTGTTATCTGGTTTCCCCAATATACTGTTACAATTTTCTCCATTATGACTAATAAGCAAAATGACAGGAAGGCACACATTAAGATCATGCAAGTACACTGCTCCTCTTCAAATATCCCTTAGTTTTAATATCTATTTATGCTTTTCCCCTTAACCATCAAAAGTGTGACAGTGGCAAATTATGATTTTCCAACCCTTAGCACTACCTACACATATACTAGTCAGCCCTACCATAAGAGAGACTTTGATTTCTTCAATTTGTCTATTTATTAGCAGTATGGGTTCATAAATTCTATTTTTTGAATGATTTACAATTTTTAAACTAGCATTTCTTATTATGATGCTCAAATTCTCTTAGGTTTGGTACCCCTGCAAGCTGGATCTTATGGCTTTCTGACATACATGTCCCTCCTTTTTTTAACCATTTTCTTACATTTTAGCATAGTACAATGTTCCAGGCTTGCCTCTTTTTTATTTCTACTAATAATGTCTTTATTATCTCTTACTTATTTTTCCTTTAGGTTCACTCTAGTGTTATTTTCAACTCTTCTCCTCCCCATAGTTTTATTGGTCCTCAAACCCAATTAATTAATAGGCCCTACTATATTTTTTGCCAAGTCTTTCAAATGTCATCATTTTTGCACATGTGATTCTAATCTAAGCACTTATCACCTCAAGGCTACACTAAAGAAAGTAGCGTCTTTGCTAATGATAATAAAATAATAGCTATCATTTATTAAGCACGTACCACATGCCAGGCAGTTTTCTAAGTACTTAATAGTAACTATCACCTTTAATCCTTACAGATACCTCATAAAGTAGATATTTTTCTTTATAAGTGAGAAAACTATGAATTGAAAATGTTAAATATTCCACTCAAGGTCACACAAGCTAAAAAGAGGCAAAATTGGGATTTGTATTCTGGAAGTTTGACTTTACAGCCAGTGCTATAAATCATTCTGCAATACCACCTATATCCTCGCTAGCTCCCCATTGTTTCTCTACAATTAATTATTCTATTTATTCAGGGTAATCCTGGCCGGCCAGGTCTCAATGGAATGAAAGGAGATCCGGGTCTCCCTGGTGTTCCAGGATTTCCAGGTACTTGAAGGGATGTTTTAAGGTTCCCCCTTTACATTAAACACATATGGGACAAGATACCCATTTTATAACTGTGGTCCTGGTGCTTTGTTGTGCAATTGTATGTACCTTCCTTGCAGGTATGAAAGGACCCAGTGGAGTACCTGGTTCAGCTGGCCCTGAGGGGGATCCAGGACTTATTGGCCCCCCAGGTAAGACTTATTCTTATAGCTAGTTATACCTGGGACTTAAATACATTGAAGGATTTGAAAGTTTGCATTCCTTCTTTCAAGCAAACTTTCAGAGTCTCAGACCCCAAAAACTGAGATGAAATAGACAGGACATCCCTCTATTTACTATACTCTCAAGCTCTCTATTTTATTGATATAATATGAGAGCAGACTATTTTATGTTTGAGATAGATGCAGGAACAGCAAGAATGCTTCACTTAGATTTTTTATTGCCTATTACACAAAATTTATCATATTCAATTGAACAGATCACAAAAGCAAGTCACATAGGTATGTTTTAATATGGAAGTTGGATGTGTGTTTTTTTTTGTTTTGTTTTGTTTTATTTTGCTGAGAGACTTATAGAGGATTCCTGTAAACTGTGAAATAGGGTATCTACTAAATTCTTTTATTGGTTTAGTGGGTCTCTTGAAAGTACAACAAATACGAATGGCAAATGACGTTAGAATTAGAATGGACTTGTCAGGAAAGAGAATTGTGTTCCCCTAACACCAATGTTCACAGATTTGAAATGAATTAAACTTTTTAGTAATTGAGCCTCACTTCAAAGCTTGAAAATAGAGACAATATGCCTAATTTTTCCATTGACCCTAATAAAATTATGTTTTTCCAGTATTGGCATATAGTGATAGTTTTCCCAAATATATTTCTGTTAAACATGGCAATATTCCCATATATGTAACTTGCTTCTTTCACATGAGTTATTATTTTGACCTTAGATCACATTGGCATCTATTCCATCTGACCTTTCTTTTTCCTACCTTTAAAGTTGTATGTTTTGACTTTTAGGTCCCCCTGGATTACCTGGTCCTTCAGGACAGAGCATTATAATCAAAGGAGATGCTGGTCCACCAGGGGTCCCAGGCCCGCCTGGATTTAAAGGTCTATCAGGATTACCAGGACCTCAAGGATTACCAGGTACCTTTGAAGATCATCTTTTTAAGCCTTATCTATTTGAGAATATTTCCCTAATTCTTTCACTTGTCAGAGTTTGTTTCTGACTATAGGAATCTCAGAAACTGGTAGAATACTAGACCACCACAGGTGCCATTTCCTTTTTATTAAAAAAAAATCAATTTCTCATGTGCTAACTTCTTTTATCCCCAGTTGAATTTCTTGTAGCTCCTTCAGTGGTCGGCAAACTCATTAGTCAACAGAGCCAAATATCAACAGTGCAAGAATTGAAATTTCTTTTGAGAGCCAAATTTTTTAAACTTAAACTATATAGGTAGGTACATTGTTATTAACTTAATTAGGGTACTCCTAAGGCTTAGGAAGAGCCACACCCAAGGGGCCAAAGAGCCGCATGTGGCTCGGGAGCCGCAGTTTGCCGACCACAGCCATAGCCCATCGATATAATCGCATCCTCCCACTTTTCTTTACGTCATTATCACTGTATGTCCTGGCAAAGCCTCCACTCTGCACGCTCCGAGCCTCTCCTCCTCCTCGCGCCTGCACCTGCGCAGGGGAGCCGCTTTGCCGACCACAGCCTAGGTAATCTAATTTGAATGATTAGTTTAGTGTTGTTTAAAACACTGTACTGAAATTTGTTAGGGTCGCCGAAGGAGGAACACACGAGGCCAAAAGGGATAAAGAATTATGAATTTATTAGGTCATCTGGAAACACAGATGGCCTGAACCCAAAAATGGTGCCAGCTCCCAAAGACGGGGGGAATCAGAGGTTTTTAAAAGACTCTAGGCGGGCTTTTTCTGGGCAGAGAATTCTCTGTGCAGGTCTGTAGTCTAAGAAAGTCCGGAGGGTAGAACTAATGGACTTAGCAAGTGGGATGTGGTCTAAGCAAGTGGAATGCCCATTGTGAAGTGGCCTAAAGGTCAGTTCCCAGGGGAAGGGATATCTATTCAATTATTTTATCAGACCTAATATTCCAGCCGTTTTGTTTTATGGAATAGGGATGAAGGTCATATCATGGCCTGAACCCAAAAATGGTGCCAGCTCCCAAAGACGGGGGGAATCAGAGGTTTTTAAAAGACTCTAGGCGGGCTTTTTCTGGGCAGAGAATTCTCTGTGCAGGTCTGTAGTCTAAGAAAGTCCGGAGGGTAGAACTAATGGACTTAGCAAGTGGGATGTGGTCTAAGCAAGTGGAATGCCCATTGTGAAGTGGCCTAAAGGTCAGTTCCCAGGGGAAGGGATATCTATTCA
>NW_006299708.1:308235-313333 GCF_000327345.1 Myotis davidii
CGAAGGTTTGAAAACTGTCCTGTTGAGTGACTTGGGAGTTAAAAGCTGGTCCTGAGGCTGCCACAGCATCACTTGTCTGGTTTTGCTGCTTTTCTGGGCTTGGAGCTTAACTACAGCTGGGGCCTACATGTTATCTTTAGGGAGAAAAAGATCGAGGTCTTTTACCTGACTAGTGATATGAAAGGGGAGGATAGGTTATCCTGGGGGTGAGGTTCTTATTTTTCCCAGTTTTTCCCATTGCTAGGCATCCAGAGCTTTCTTGTAGGTCCTTAGACAGGATTTCAAGATAGGATAGAGCAATGGTTAGGCCCCCATGCCAGTTCCAGCACCTGCTGAAATACCAGAGGTTATGAGGAGAGGGATTATCTGGACTGCCATTTTGTGCCAGATATGATGGGTTATGGAAACAGGTAAAGATTGATTATTGAGGGCTACATCTACATTGGGTGAGAGATGACAGTACAGGTTTTTGTCCAGTTAGTGGGGAGACAGATGTATGTGTTCTCTCCACAGAGGAAGAAAAATCCCTGATGGAGACAAGCTGAAATGTATAAAGAGAAGTGGTGGACTAAAGGGTATGAGGTTCCTTTTCTCTGTTCCACACTCAAAGCTGAGAGTGTAGTTGCCATGGCACTACCAATAAGTGGTGACAGATGAGCAGTTGAGATTCTATTGCAGTGAAAGTGGGAGGAAACACTAGAATGGGCTGTTATCCAAGGGGAAAGTAAAAGGGAAAGAAAGGAGCAGTTGAAGCCTGGACCCGGATGATTGGATGAGAAGTTAAACAGACCAGCTGTAGGAAATAACCATTGGCTTCCAGAGAGACCTGGTAGTCAACCTATTGGGACCTATGGCTGTTTGGTAGTTCTAGGTCAAGCATGTCAAACTCAAAGGCTAACACAGGCCAAATAAACAAGGTTTAAGTTTATGTGGGCCTCAAAAAAAGAAAAACTTCAATTTTCATAGAAACGTAGGTTTATTTCCATAGAGACATGCTAACTACAAAGGGCTGAAATAAATAATTGTTAACATAAAATAATAGAACAATTTAATTAAAAATTAATATTTTTTGAACATTAACTTAACAGACACTGAATAACTGCACATATTAATAAGTGTAGCACAAATAAACCTATTTTTCTTGTTCTCCAAAAGCGAAATATTTCCTGTTGCACACACCAAACAAGTCAGTCCAAGACTAATGATGTGGCAATCAGCTGCTAAAATGTTCACTGCTAGTATTAGTGGAGAGAAATGATGCGCCTGTGTGTAAGGGAAATGAATACAACATGATTATAGTAATCAGTCATTAGCAAACGTTGTAGTTCGTTATTAATAATTATATATAACAGGATATTGTAAAAATTAAGTTACAAAATTTTTATTAAAATGCTTCTTACATACCGTTATATTGGTTGGGCCCCAAAAATATTCATTGTGGGCCACATGCGGTCCGTGGGCCACAAGTTTGACATGCTTGTTCAGGTTGACTGTGGTGTTGCAAGCTGATGAGGGGAGATGGCCTATTGTTATATTGTCCTGTGACCTTGTAAAGCATAAAGGGGCTTGGGTAACTAGTGTGGTATGTAGAGTGATAGAACCTGTGACCAGGAGGGAGGAAGGAGCTACCTTAGTAAGAGATAGAGCATAAGTACAGAAAAAAAGGGAGACTTGATTTGCCTGGACTGTAGGTCTGCCTTTTTGAGAACTATAGTTCCCTTTTCCTTTTATAAGCCAGAGTGATTTTTGCCTGATTCCATATCTTGATTTAGATAGGGATAGTGGTATATCCTGAAGAGGAGAGGGAAAGGCAGAGGCAGCAATCCCTGGCAAAGGTTGGATTGGTCTGGTTTAGGCGGGAATGGGTAAAATTAAGCGTTTGTTGGAGATTGAGTGGAGGTGAGACAGTTCCTTGTGGGTGTAGGAGAGGAGGGTTGTAATAGGATGATGAGAAGGAGAGCTAATCCCCACTTCCAGGGTCAGGATTATCCCAAGGGGGAAAGGGTATGTTCAGGATCTAGAAAGAAGGAAATCTTGCCCCATGGGTAAGCGAAGTCCCTTTGGAGAAGGGAGTCCCATAAAAAGGTGAGAATCTTGATGCAAAGGGAAGGGGGGTAGTAGCTAAGACCTGGAGGATTTATATTGGGAGAGGAGTTGGGTTTTCAGAGAAGTCAGGGTTGGTAGGGTCAGTACATAGGGGGCATGTGAGTGAAGTCAATTTGCCTGTCTTGTCCAGGGATTTGGCCCCTGGACTGATGAGTGGGGAAAAAAAGAGGTCTAATCTAACTTGTCCTTGGGGAGGTACTGAGTAACAAGTAGAACAGGTTTTGGAGGCTAGGTTAGAACCTATGATGAGGCGTTTTTGGAGTTGTAAATGTATCCTATATGTAGGAATTGTGAATAGCCCATAAGATATCTCGGACCTATCCCTGGGGAAGATATATTTTCCCCGAAATTTTAACCATGGATCTTCCTGAGTGGCCTCAAGTGCTAATAGGGACTGAAGTTCCTCTGGAGTATATTTGGGTGTTATACAAGGTATAGCTAAGAGCTGGGGAAATGGTGGCTTCCTCTGAGCCATTGCCTTGGCCTCCTGGTCTGCTTTGTTATTTCCCTATATTACAGGATCATTCCTGATATTACATGATCATTCTGGACAGCTTCAGTCTTTGGTGGCCAGTCCCAGGAGTTCTGGGAGCTCCAAACAGATCTAGAGGGCAGTCTTGCTGGACTGGCTGAGGTCTGATCTGGAGAGGCCAGACAGCAGTCTGATTTCCAGTAGCCTTTTCTTCCACAGCTAGGGCAAGGAAAGCTGAGAAGCTGGGGAGGTGAGTGTGTCAAGTTTGGGCAGGACTTGGCCCGGTGTTCTTCCTTGTTGCATTTGAAGCATGAGCCCAGAGGAGGCTTCACTCCTTACTTACCCTTGTTTGGAAGACTGGCTCTTTGTTTGGGGTTCATTTGTGAGATATGTCACCTTTGTCTTTTAATTTGTTTCTCCTTAGCTCTATTAAGCCTGATCTTTCCATTGTTTTTTGTATTTGGGTTCCTCATCTCTTTTATTAAAGACCTTAAAGGCCAGATTAATGAGGTCATTTTGAGGGATTTGTGGACCTGCGTCTATTTTTCAAAGTTTGTGGCATATGTCAGGGGTTGACCCTAATATATAAAGAGCCAGGGTCTGTCACCAAGGTATAGCTAAGAGCTGGGGAAATGGTGGCTTCCTCTGAGCCATTGCCTTGGCCTCCTGGTCTGCTTTGTTATTTCCCTATATTACATGATCATTCTGGACAGCTTCAGTCTTTGGTGGCCAGTCCCAGGAGTTCTGGGAGCTCCAAACCAGATCCAGAGGACAGCCTTACTGGACTGGCTGAGGTCCGACCTGGAAGGGTCAGACTACAGTCTGATTTCCAGGCCTTCCCTTCTGCACTGTGGGCAGGGCCCAGGAGGGGGTCTTGGCTTTGAGCAGGACTTGGTCCAGGGTCCTTCCTTGTTGCATTTGAAGCATGGGTCCAGAGGAGGCTTAGCTCCTGACTTACCCGTGGTTGGAGTACCAGCACCTTTTTTAGGGTTTATGAGAGCAGTGGCTGGGAGCTGGAAGGCCTCCTTCTGGGCCTCAGCCTTAGCCTGATCTTTCCATTGTTTTTTGTATTTGGGTTCCTCATCTCTTTTATTAAAGACCTTAAAGGCCAGATTAATGAGGTCATTTTGAGGGATTTGTGGACCTGCGTCTATTTTTCAAAGTTTGTGGCATATGTCAGGGGTTGACCCTAATATATAAAGAGCCAGGGTCTGTCACAACCTAAATGTCCAGACGGATGACCTAACACCAAGCTAGGGTCCCGGCTGGTGTGGCAGAAGTCAGTCCTGGGTCCCAGCGGCATGGCAGGTGTCAGTCCTGTGTCCCAGCCACCCATGGTGCAGCTGTGGGAGGGAGCTGTGGAAATGGAGCCATGCTGCCATTGGACTGGCCTCTGTGTCCCTCCCCCCACCCGCAGGCTCTGGGGAACCAGAACCATGCTGCCATCTGACCTGCCTCTTGGACCCTACCCCCAGCCCACAGGCCTGGGGAACCATAGCCATGCTGTGATGGGACTGGACCCTACCCAAGGGGTCCCGGATTATGAGAGAGTGTGCAGGCTGGGCTGAGAGGAACCCCCCGCCCCCGAATGCACAAATTTTCGTGCACTGGGACTCTAGTTGGGATATAAAATGGGTGTTCAGAAGAAGGGTTCCCTCTGGGGAGGTGGGGTCTAAGGTGGTAAATTTCTGTAAGCCTCCATTATGTGGGAGAGGAAGATAGCTGGTTTTCATCAGTGCCCCGAGTGATTTTATTGTTTGTCATAGTTGATCACCTTATGGGCAGCCTTTCTGAGTCCGGTAATGAGAAAGGTGATTATATGGCTACAGAGTCAGTGCCCTGGGGAAGGAACCTGATAGTCCCATCTCAGGTCAGTTCTAGGGACTACATCAGTGCCAACAGGGTTTGCTGCAACATCCTATCTATGGAGGGCATTGGCATGGTCCTGAGCTGCTAGCCAAATGTACTCCTTCTCCTTTGGGGTGAGAGAGGAGGGCAGGATGACTTAGATGTCCTGCCAAGTCAGGTCATAGGACTGGGTCAGGTACTCAATTCCTTAGTAAAGGTGGTCAGGTCCATGGGAAAAGACCTGAGATGCCTCTTAGTCTGTGTGAGGTTGGACATAGAAAATGGAATGTGTACCCAGGCAACACCCTCAGTTCCTGCTGCCTCCCTCGGGGGTAGAATGGGGAGGGAACAGAAGTGGCTGTTGAGGAAGGCAGTCTTTGGGTGGCTATTTTTGTTTCTTTGTATTACCCCCTTTTTCTGTCTTCTCTTTTTTCTTGCATATCTCTAATTTCTCTCTTTCCTTTGATTCTATTCTTTTTGTGTCTCTTTTTATTGTTATTAATTTTTATCATTGTATTTTATTTTTATTTTTTCTCGTTTTACCTTTCCTATTTATATCTTAACAACATTCGTGCACTGGAGGAGGGGCCACAGCCCGGCCTGTACCCTTAGTCCTGGACCCCTCGGGGGGTCCTTAGCACTGCCTCAGAATCTAGAGAGGCTCCCGCCGCT
>NW_006299708.1:313473-313860 GCF_000327345.1 Myotis davidii
CCTTCATATGTTTTTATTATATAGGACTAGGGGCCCAGTGCACGAATTCATGCACCTTGAAAGGAACTGTGGACCGTGAGGCTGCAGTGGGCAAGTGGCAGCTCTGGCACCTGCAGCAGGTGCAAGTGGGGTGGGCACGAGCAGCAGATGTGAGCACCGGGCCGGACCACGATGCATGGGAACAAAAAATGTTCAGTAACCACCAGAGGCTCGTCCTGATGACAGCAACCAGTGTCCCTCTTTGGTCTGGTCCCCCCGATCACCTGCTCCACCATCCCACTGCAACTGCTGCCCACCATGTTCCATGCTCTGCCACCTGCTGCCAATGCCCACCATGTTCCGTGCGTGCCCCCTCAAGGTCAGTGCACATAATAGCAACCAGTTGTT
>NW_006299708.1:313992-321666 GCF_000327345.1 Myotis davidii
TTAGGCTGTTTCCAAATCTTAGCTATTATAAATTGTGCTGCTATGAACATAGGGGTGCATATATCCTTTCTGATTGGTGTTTCTGTTTTTTTGGGATATAGTCCTAGAAGTGGGGTTACTGGGACAAATGGGAGTTCCATTTTTAACTTTTTGAGGAAACTCTATACTGTTCTTCACAGTGGCTGAACCAGTCTGCATTCCCACAAGAGGGTTCCTTTTTCTTCCCATCCTCACCAGCACTTTGTTGTTTATTTGTTGATGATAGCCTTTCTGACAGGTGTGAGATGGTACTGCATTGTCATTTTGATTAGTGACTTTGAGCATGTTTTCATATGTCTCTCTGCCTTCTGTATGTCCTCTTTCAAAAAGTGTCTATTTAGGTCCATTTTTTTATTGGATTTTTTATCTTCTATTTGTCAAGTTGTATGAGTTCCCTGTCAATATTGGAGATTAAATCCTTATCGGTGTTAACATTGGCAAATATGTTCTCCCATGCAGTGGGCTTTCTTGTTTTGTTGGTGGTTTCTTTTGTTGTGCAGAAGCTTTTTATTTTGATGTAGTCCCATTTGTTTATTTTATCCTTAGTTTCCTTTGCCCTAGGAGCTGTATTCAGTAAAGATATTGCTACGAGATATATTGGATATTTTGCTTCCTATGGAGTCTTCTAAGTTTTTATGGTTTCCTGTCTTACATTTAAGTCCTTTAGCCATTTTGAGTTTGTTTGTGTATATGGGGTAAGTTGGTGATCCAGTTTCATTTTTTTGCATGTATCTGACCAAATTTCCCAGCACCATTTATTGAAGAGACTGTCATGACTCCATTTTATGTGCTTGCCTCCTTTGAAAAATATTAATTGAGCATAGTGGCTTGGGTGTATTTCTGGGTCTCTGTTCTGATCAATTGGTTTATATGTATGTTCTTGTGCCAGAACCAGGCAATTTTGAGAACCGTGGCTTTGTAATATAGCTTGATATCTCGTATTGTGATTCCTTTAACTTTGGTCTTCTTTCTCTGGATTGTAGTGGATATTTGGGGTCTTTTTTTAATTCCAGATGAATTTTTGGAGAGTTTGTTATAGGTCTGTGAAATATGTCATTGGTATTTTAATGGGGAGTGCATTGTATCTATACATTGCTTTGGGTAGTATGGACATTTTAATGATGTTGATTCTATGAATCCATGAACACAGTATATTCTTCCATTTGTTTATGTCTTCCTCTATCTCTTATTTCAATGTCTTGTAGTTTTCAGATAACATCTCTTTTCCCTCCTTAGTTAAGATTATTCCTTGGTATCTTAATTTTTTTGTTGCAATGGTAAACTGGATTTTTTTAGCTTTCTTTCTGTGAGTTCATTATTGGTATATAAAAAAGCAATAGATTTTTGGGTGTTAAGTTTGTATCCTGCTACATTGCCAAATTCATTTATTAAGTCTAGCAGTTTTTCAATGGAGTCTTTGGAGTTTTCTATGTACAGTATCATGTCATCTGTGAATAAGGACAGTTATACTTCTTCTTTTCCAATTTGGATGCCTGTTATTTCTTCTTCTTGTCTGATCACTTTGGCTTACACTTCTAATACTATGTCAGACAGGATTAGTGAAAGTGGACATCCTGTCTTGTTCCTGTTCTTAGGGGAAATGGTTTTAGTTTTTGCCCATTGAATATGATGTTGGCTGTAGGTTTTTCATGTAAGGCTTTTATTATGTTGAGGTATGATCCCTCTATTCCCACTTTGCTGAGCGTTTTTATCAAGAAAGGTTGCTGGATTTTGTGAAATGTTTTTTTCTGCATCAATTGATATGACTATGTGATTTTTGTGTCTCAATTTGTTTATGTGATTTTTCACATTTATTGATTTGTGGATATTGTACCATCCTTGTATCCCCATACAAGGGGATACAAGGTCCCACTTGGTCATGGTGTATGATCTTTCTAATGTAATGCTGGATCTGATTTGCTGGAATTTTGTTGAGAATTTTAGCATCAATATTCAGAGCCTCTGAAATAAATAAATAAGCAAACGTGCAGGCCCAGCCAACGATGGAATGGATGGGCTGTCCTTTGCAGCCCCTGACTGCATACCTTGGAGTTTTGCCAGCCACTAGGTTGGATTGCTGTATTGGACTAAGCAACCGAAAGCAGGTTTGCTTTGAAGAACGAGGCTCTAAATAGTCCATGACTCTCTAAGAATGGACATTCACAGTCACGTTTGGCAGAAAGAGTTTTCTCCAAGTTTCACAGAGCAATAAAGTGACTGCTTGGCCATGTGAAGCACACACACAAAAACCCTGCTTTGCCAAGACGAGCTCTTTTCCACAGAGTTGGAACAGGAGCCCGAGTCAGAGAACATTTTATATTTAATTCAAGATACACGCCACCCCTGGTGTCACTTTCACACCAACATTTTGAAACTAAACAGTTAATGTGAATGTACCTTAACACTCGCAGTTTGATATTTTAATCTAGAGGTTCATTAATCTTGTTTATCCATTCAAAGAACCAGCTCTTGGTTTTATTGATATTTTGTATTGTTGTTGTTTTGTTTTGTTTTTTGGTCTCTGTGTCACTTATTTCCTCTATGATCTTTATTATTTTCTTCCTTCTGCTTACTCTAGGATTTTCTTGTTGCTCTCTTTCTAATTCTTTGAGATGGAGGGTTGTATAATTTAGTACTATTTTTTCTTTCTTTCTTTTTCTTTTTTTTTTTAGGTAGGCCTGTAGAGCTATGAACTTCCCTCTAAAGACTGTTTTCACTGTGTCCCATAGGTTTTGGATTGTTTTCTTTTCATTGTCATTGGTTTCCAGGATAGTTTTTATTTCTTCTTTGATCTCTTTGGTAACCCACTGATTGTTTAATAGCATGCTATTTAGCCTCCAGGTGTTGTTGTTTTTCCATTGTATTTATTGTAGTTGATTTCTAATTTTCATGACATTGTGGTCTGAGAAGATGCTTGATATGATTTCTAATGGTTTGAATTTGGAGAGATTTTGCCTCTGTCTTAGTATGTGGTCTATCTTTGAAAATGACCCATGTGCACTTGAGAAGAATGTATATTCTGTAGCTTTGAGGTGAAATGTTCTGAAGATGTCAATTAAGTCCATCTGATGTAGTGAGTCATTTAGTATTGATGTTTCTTTGCTGATTTTTGTTTAGATTTATCCAGTGGTGTCAATGGGGTATTAAAATCTCCTACTATGACTGTGTTGCTTTCGATCTCTCCCTTGATATCTTCCAGAAGTTTTTTGTTTTTATGTATTTGGGTGCTCCTGTATTGGGTGCCTATATGTTTACCAGAGTTATATCCTCATATTGAATTGCTCCCTTTAGTATTGTAAGGTGGCCTTCCTTATAGATTCTTTTTTCTTCCTATACTAGTTATTTTAGCTTCTTTCTGGCTCCATATTGACATTTTTTCCTATTTTTCTTTCTCACTTTTTCTTTAAGACCCCTCTAAATCTTTGATCTCATGTCTT
This sequence comes from Myotis davidii, assembly GCF_000327345.1. Taxonomy (NCBI): domain Eukaryota; kingdom Metazoa; phylum Chordata; class Mammalia; order Chiroptera; family Vespertilionidae; genus Myotis; species Myotis davidii. Next base: position 317,469 of record NW_006299708.1, read on the forward strand.
TTAGTATTCTTTTCATTCTTTGCTTTCTTTTTCTTTTTTATGCTTTCCTGTTTTTATTGCTTTACATAGCTTGATTTTTATGCTGTTTTTGTTTTGTTCCTGTTATGTCTTGTTCTGTACTGTCAGCACCTGCATAATACTGGCATGATAAGGTTATGGGTTAAGCCTCACTGTCAGTGAGTCAAAGGGGAGATCCCTCCTATGAAAGAGACATTAGCAATCAAGCCCCTATTACAACAGGAGAGCCCAAATAACGCATCCAAGGGACATTCCTAGAGCATCCAGCTCAGGATATCAAAGAAACTGCACCACTGGACCCCTCAACATATTTTCAACATAAGGCCATCTCACAAAGGCTAGGAGTCATAACAATTCTATCTAATACATGGAAACAAAAACAAAAAGGGAGCTAAAATAGGGAGACAAAGAAAAACCCCCAGCTGAAAGAAAGGGGGAACTCTCCAGACAAAGAACTAAATGAAATTTAGGTAAGCAACTTATAAGACATAGAGTTCAAAGTAATGGTTACAAATATGCTTAAGAAACTTAGTGCAAATTACAATGTATTTAGTGGGAACTACAGCAGCATGAAAAGGGAAATAGAAACCCAGAACCATACAAAAATGAAGAATAACATATCTGACATCAAGAATGGGAAGGAATTAAAATTAGATTGGAAAAAGCAGATGATCCAATCAGTGATTTGAAGACAAGGTATAAAGCAATACCCAATTAGAGCAATAAAATAGAAAAATAATTAAAAAGCAGAAAAAATGGCTTAAGGGAGCTCTGGGACAGCTTGAAACATAACATCTGCCTCATAGGAATAGCAGAAGGGGAAGAATGTGAGCAAGGAACAGAGAACATTTTTAAAGAAATAATGATATAAAACTTCCCCAACTTAGTGAAGGAAAAAGTCATACCAGTACAGGAGGTACAGAAAGTCCAACCAAAATGATCCCAAAGAGAACCACACCTGTCTAGACACATCATAATCAAAATGGCAAATGTTAGAGAAAAAGAAAGTATCTTAAAGGCAGCAAGAGACATAAAATTACCTGCAAAGGCATCCCCACTAGAATGTCAGCTGACTTCTCAATAGAAACACTTCAGGTCAGAAACACTTCAGTGGCATAAAGTATTGAAAGTAATGAAAAACAAGGCCCTAAATCCAAGACTATTGTATCCAGCAAGACTATCATTGAAAATTGAAGGTGAAATAAAAACCTTTCCAGACAAAAAAAGGTTAAAGTAGTACATTACCGCCGAAAAAGCAATGCAAGAAATCTTAAACACATTGCAGATGGGTCACGAGAAGTCTCACTTCATATTACACAGTGTTTTACAAAGTATCACACTTTAAAAAGATATTAGCTTGTAATAACGTAATAAATAACTTCAAAATGCAATGGGTATTGGTATAATGAAAATAAAAATGGCAATAAATAAATACCTATCAATAATAACCTTAAGTGTAAGTAGATTAAATGCTCCAGCCAAACGACTTAAGGTGACAGAATGGATAAGAAAATGTGACCCATATATAAGGTGTCTACAAAAGATACACCTCAGAGCAAAAGATGCACAGAGACTGAGAGAAAAGGGTTGGCAAAATATTCCATTCAAATAATAAAGAAAAAAAGCTGGAGTTGCAATACTTATATCTGACAAAATAGACTTCAAAATAAAGGCCATAACAAGAGACAAAGAAGGCAACTGCATAACACTAAAGGAAATGATTCAATAAGAAAATATAACCCTTGTAAACATATATGCACCCAATATAGAAACATCAAAATATACATTTTTTTAAAAATTCTTGATAGACTTTAAGGGAGAGATCGACAGTAGGACTTATCCCGGGGATACAGTCATGGTAGGGGATATTAACATCCCACTAACATCACTGGATAGATCTTCCAGACCAAAAATCAACAAGGAAACAGAGGCCTTAAATGATACACTAAATCAGATGGATCTAGCTGATATTTACAAAATATTTCACCTCAAATCAAAAGAATATACATAATTCTCAGTGCACATGGAACATTCTCAAAGATAGACCAGATGTTAGGACACAAAATAAGTCTATACAAATTTGAGAAGATTGAAATCTTACCAAGCTTCTTCTCAGATCACAGTTAGAAATTCATGAAATTATAAATTAACTACAATAAAAAACTCAAAATCACTCAAATATATGAAGGCTAAATAGCATGTTATTAAACAATGAATGGGTTACCAATGAGATCAAGCAAGAAATTAGGAACTGTCCTCACTTACTAAAATTGAAATGATAGAGAGATGATTAGCATGGCCCCTGCGCAAGGATGACATGCAACTTTGTGAAGTGTTTCATTTTTTTTTTTTTTATGGAGGAAATTGAAGCAGTCGTCAAAAAGCTTCCAACAAACAAAATCCTGGGGCCAGACAACATCACAGGGGAGTTTTACCAAACATTCAAGGAAGAAATAAAACTTATCCTCCTCAGACTATTCCAAAAAAATGCAAGAGGAAGGAACACTTCCGAGCTCATTTTTTGAAGCCAGCATTACCCTAATACTAAAGCCAGATAAAGACAACACAATGAAAGAGAATTACAAGCCAATATCCCTCATGAACATAGATGCCAAAATCCTCAACAAAATTCCAGCAAATCAGATCCAGCATTATATCAAAAAGATCATACACCATGAGCAAGTAGGACTTATCCCAGGGATGCAATGATGGTACAATATCCGCAAATCAATAAATGTGATACATCAAATAAACAAATTGAGAGATAAAAATCACATAGTCATATCAATTGATGCAGAAAAAGCACTTCACAAAATCCAACACTATTTCTTGATAAAAACCCTCAGCAAAATGGGAAAAGAGGGATCATATCTCAACATAATAAAAGCAGTAATACAAACCTACAGCCAACATCATACTCAATGGGTAAAAACTAAAACCATTTCACTTAAAAACAGGAATAAGACAAGAATGCCTACTTTCACCACGCCTGTTCTACATAGTACTGGAAGTGCTAGGCATAGAAATTAGAAAAGAAGAAGTTAAAGGTATCCAAACTGGAAAAGAAAATGTAAAACTGTCATTATTCATAGATGACATGATACTATACATAGAAAACCCTAAAAGCTCCATCAGAAAACTATTAGGCTTAATAAATGAATTTGGCAATGTAGCAGGATACAAAATTAATGGCAAGAAATCTATGGCATTTTTATACACCAATAGTGAATTTACAGAAAGAGATTTTTAAAAAAATTCCATTTATCTTCATACCAAAAAAAAATTAAGATAACTAGGAATAAAGTTAACTAAGGAGGTAAAATAACTGTACTCAGAAAACTACAGGACAATGAAAAAAAGAGATAAAGGAAGACATAAACAGATGGAAGAATAGACCATGTTCATGGATTGGTAGAATCAACATCATTAAAATGTCCATACTACCCAAAGCAATGTATAGATTCAATGCACTCCCCATTAAAATACCAGTGGCATATTTCACAGACCTAGAATGAACTCTCCAAAAATTCATCTGGAATAAAAATAAGACCAGCATTACCTGGTCACTTAAAAACCATTTCACTTAAAAACTGTAGTTATAAATAGCTGCAGCAATCCTGAGAAAGAAGAATAAAGTAGTAGGGATCTGAATACCAGATATCAAGCTGTGTTACAAAGCCATGGTTGTCAAAACTGCCTGGTACTGTCACAGGAACAGACATATAGATCAGTGGAATAAAATAGAGAACCCAGAAATCAACCCAAACCACTATGCTCAATTAATATTTGACAAAGGAGGCAAGAACATACAATGGAGACAAGATGGTCCATTCAATATATGGTGTTGGGAAAATTGGACAGATACATGCAAAAAAAATGAAAATAGACCACCAACTTACACCATACACAAGAATAAACTTAAAATGGATAAAAGACTTAAATGTAATATGGGCACAAAACATAAAAATCCTAGAAGAAAACATAGGCAGCAAAATCTCAGACAACCCTTGTAGCAGTATTTTTGGTGATATATTTACTAGTGCAAAGGAAACAAAGAAAAAATTAACCAATGAGGTTACATCAAGCTAAAAAGCTTCTTCACAATCAAAAGGAAACGGAGACCTAGCTGGTTTGGCTCAGTGGATAGAGCATCAGCCTGAGGAATGAAGGGTCCTAGGTT
>NW_006299708.1:321712-329133 GCF_000327345.1 Myotis davidii
GATAAACAATCCAATAAAAAAGGCAACTAATCTAAATAGATACTTTTAGAAAGAGGACATATGGAAGGCCAAGAGACATATAAAAACATGCTCAAAGTCACTAATCATCCAAGAGATACAAATCAAAATGACAATGCAGTACCATCTCACACCTGTCAGAATGGCTATCATCAACAAATCAACAAATGAAAAGTTCTGGTGAGACTGTGGAAAAAAGAGAACCCTTGTACACTACTTGTGGGAATGCAGAGTGGTGCAGCCACTGTGGAGAGTTCACCAGCACAGCTCCTAGGGCAATGGAAACTAAAGAGAAAATAAACAAATGGGACTACATCAAAATAAAATGCTTCTGTACAGCAAAAGAAACCATCAACAAAACAACAAGAAAGCCAAGCGCTTGGGAGAACATGTTTGCCAATGTTATGACCGATAAGGGTTTAATCTCCAACATTTACAGGGAACTCATACAACTTAACAGAAGGAAGATAAACAATCCAATAAAAAAGGCAACTAATCTAAATAGATACTTTTAGAAAGAGGACATATGGAAGGCCAAGAGACATATTTTGGGGGGTTCTGAGGTCAATGGGGGGATAAGGACACATCTAATTCCTTAATCAATAAAAAAAAAGAAATTAAAAACTTCTTGGAAATCAACACACAACCACCAAAAACCGATGGGAGACAGTAAAAGCAGTCCTGAGAGGGAAGTTCATAGCCTTACAAGGCCTACTTAAGAAACAATAAAAGGCACTAACAAACTCTCTAACCCTATAACTAAATGAATTAGAAAGAGAATAGCAAGAAACGCCCAGAGGAAGCAGAAGAAGAGAATTTATAAATAACACAGAAGAAATAAATGACATAGAGTCTAAAAGAAAGCTCACTATGAAATATTAATGAATCCAAGAGGCACTATAACAATGGACACCACAGAAATGCAAGGACTATAAGCAAATATTATGAACAACTTTATACCCACAAATTGGACAACCTGGGCGAAATGGACAAATTCCTAGAAACATGCAATCTTCCAAAACTCAGTCGGGAAAAATCAGAAAACCTGAGTAGGCCAATAACAACTGATGAAATTAAAGCAATAATTAAAATACTACCAGCAAACAAAAGTACTGGACTGGATGAATTTACAAAAGCATTTACCAAATATTCAAAGAAGAACTAACACATATCTCTTCAAACTATTCCAAAAGATTCAAGAGAACGAACACTTACAAGCTCTTTTTATAAAGCCAGTATTATCCTAATTCCAGAACCAGATAAAGATACTATAAAAAAGAAAATTACAGACTAATACCCCTGATGAACACATAAGCTATAATCCTCAACAAAATGTTAGCAAATCACATCCAGCAATATATTAAATATATCATACACCATGATTTAGTGAGATTTATTCTGGGGATGCAAAACTAATATAATATTTGCAAATCAATAAATGTGATACATCACATAAACAAAAGAAAAGATTAAAATCACATGATCAATAGATGCAAAAAAGCATTAGACAAAACCCAGCACCCATGTTTTTTTATAACAACTCTCAGTAGTAAAGTGGAAATAGAGGGATTATACCTCAACATCATAGAGGCCATATATGACAAACCATAGCCAACATCATACTAAATGGGCAAAAACTAAAACCATTTCCCCTAAGAACAGGAACAAGACAGGGATGTCCGCTTTCACCACTCTCATTCAACATACTACTGGAAGTCCTAGGCACAGCAATCAAACAAAAAGAAGAGATAGAAAGCTTCCAAATTGGAAAGGAGGAAATAAAACTTATTATTCACAGATGACATGATAAAGTACATAGAAAATCCAAAAACTATTAGGCCTAATAAATGAATTCAGCAAGATAACAGGATACAAAAGCAACATCCACAAATTGATGGCATTTTTATACACCAATAATGAACTCTCAGAAAGAGAAACTAAAAAAACAATCCCATTTACCATTTCAGCAAAAATAAAAATATATCTAGGAATCAACTTAACCATGGAGGTTAAAGACTTGTACTTGAAAAACTATAGGTCATTGTAAAAGAAATAGAGGAAAATACAAATAAATGGAAGCCTATACCATGTTCATGGATTGGAAGAATTAGCATCATTAAAATTTCCATTCTACCCCAAGCAATCTATAAATTCAATGTAATCCCTATTAAAATACCAGTGGCATACTTCACAGAACAAGAACAAATACTAAAACATTTATATGGAAGCATAAAAGACCCTGAATAGCTGCAGCAATTTTGAGAAGAAAAAATTTGGAGAGATCACAATACCAGACATCAAAATATACTACAAAGATAATCAAAATAACCTGTATTGGCACAGGAACAGACATATACTAGTAGAACAATGAAACAGAACAGAGACCCCAGACATTGACCCACACCATTAATATTTGACAAAGGAGACAAGAACATACAATGGAGTAAAGACAGTCTTTTCAACAAATGGTATTAGAAAAATTGGACAGACATGCAAAAATATGAAACTAGACCACCAACTTACAGCATACACAAAAACAAACACAAAATGGTTAAAGGACTTAAATTTAAGACAGGAAATCATAAAAATCTTAGAAGACTTGATAGGCAGCAAAATAACCGATATATCTCATAGCAATGTCTTTACTGATGCAGCACCTAGGGCAAAGGAAACTAAGGAGAAAATAAACAGATGGGACTACATCAAAATAAAAAGCTTCTGAACAGCAAAAGAAACCATAAGCAAAATGAAAAGGGGTCCCACTGTATGGCAGAACATATTTGGCAATTATACATCTGACAAAGGGTTAATATCCAAAATATAAGGAATTCATACAACTTAATAAAAAGAAGACAATCTAATAAAAAATGGGCAAAGGACCTAAATAGACACTCTGCAAGGTGTGCATACAGAAGGCTAAGAGACATATGAAAAAATCCTCAGTCACTGAGCATCAGAGAGATGCAAATTAAAATGACAATGAGGTATTACCTCACACCTCTCAGAATGGCTATCATCAATAAATCAACAAACAACAAGTGCTGGTGAGGATGTGGAGAAAAGGCAACACTAGTTCACTGATGGTGGGAATGCAGATTGGTGCAGCCACTATGAAAAACTGTATAGAGTTTCATCAAAAAATTAAAAATAGAACTGCCTTTTGACCCAGTGATCCCACTTCTGAGAATATATCCTAAAATCCCCAAAATACCAATCAGCAAGAATATATGCACCCCTGTGTTCAGCAGCATTATTTATAATAGCTAAGATTTGGAAACAGCCCAAGTGCTCATCAGTACATTTACACAATGGAATACTATGCAGCTATAAAAAAGAGGGATCTCTTACCCTTTGAGACAGCATGGATGGACCTGCAAAATATTATGCTAAGTGATATAAGCAAATCTGAGAAAGTCAAATGTTACACGATCTCCCTTATTTGTGGAATCTAATGCACAAAATGAATTGACCAACAAAATAAGATCTGAAACATGGAGGCATTGAACAGACTGGCATACCTCAATGTAGGGGTGGAAGGATGAGAGAAACCAAGGAACTAATATAGGTATATGCATAGTCCATAGACATGGGTAATAGGGTGGTGAAGACCTTGGGGCTGGGTAGTGGCTGGGCAGAGGTGAGTAAACAGGGAGAAAATGAGAGATATCTATAATATACTGTCAAATATAAAAACGTAGTTTAAAAAAAACAAAAACAGATTACGAATTCAATGACACCCAAGGACTTTAAGTCTCCTAGATCTGTCTGGATATTGAATTATTGTACTTATATTTTGAAACCTTATTTCTTTTTTCCTGTAGGTCCAATTGGCCCTCCAGGAGATCCTGGGCGAAATGGACTCCCTGGCTTTGATGGTGCAGGAGGGCGCAAAGGGGACCCAGGTCTGCCAGGTCAACCAGGTGTGACAAGTAAAATGCTGATGATGATACTACTAGTATTCTTTACATCTGGGAGATGTCTGAACACATGGCCTCCAATTGTAGCTGTGATAGCCTCCTCTTGAGAGAGTGCAGTTAGCTGGTATATCCTTTGCTGGGGAACAGATACAAGGATATTTGCCATTATAAGAGAAGCATAGAAAGGTTATTTTTATTTATGTGTTTAAAGCACTGGAAAACCCATCTCTTTTTCAACATGGAGATTAGCTGTTCTGATCATTTTCAGTATGTGTCTTGTGACCACCTTGAATCTATTGTGAATCCACATTTAAAAATATCACAATAGAGTACAATTTCCATTATAGAATTCAGTAAGTATAATTGCAAAGATTAAGTGATCCCCATAGAGCTTTGAGAGTCATAGTGTCTTCTCATACTGAGATGACAAATTGATATGCATATTTTTGAGGTTACTCATTAGGTTGTTGGGTGTTTCCTTCCCACATCCTGCGTGGGTCAGGGTTCAGGAACTGGAAGCAGAGCCGCACACAAATGAAAGAGAAAAGACAAGAGATAATTTGGAATATTGGGGGACCAGGCGGGCAAGCACACCCATAGCATAGTCCTTAGGCAGGTGACCCTTGGCAACAGGCAGACTAACCCATCAGCAAGGATTTACATAATAATAAATGGGAGAGTAGTTTCAGCTACCACTGTCTGGACAAACAGAGGTGGCACCTAGCTCAGACCTTTGCTTGGGCTTCAAAGGCACCCAGCCTTCCGGGGGGGGGGGTCTCTGTCTACGCTTATCAGATAGTGAAGTCAATAAACAGTTTCCCACATTAGGTACTCCTCATAATATTGTATAGGTATCTACTAGATTTCCAATCTGTACTCAGCTTACTTCCAAAAATAATTTTATTCAATTTGCAATAAAAATACACTAAAAATAACTAAAATAGAAATAAAATATTATAAACTTAAAAATTTTAATATGTGTTGGCAACTCTAGATAATATAAATATAACTCTAAATATTATAAACATAAAATATTTGTATTGATAAAAATATATTGTGGCAATCAGGCAGAGTGATGAAACTTATGACCTTCCTAGAACTAACACCCTGCCATTTCATTAACTGTATATCTAAGAAAGAAATAAGTCAGTTGCTATCTTCATCACATGGACATTGCTATTAAGTTTCCCCCAAATGAAAATCTATGCACACAGTGGCCAAAGACCTCTATATAAAGAGATTGTTCAAAGAACCTCAAATCAAGAGGCTAAATGAAGAAAGGAAACCAGAAGTAGGTTGAAAATAGACATTTTTAAAAGCCTTCTTTAGAGTGTCCTGCTTATTCTCTAAACAAAAGGTATGCCTGAGAATAATTCCCCAGACAGATTCAAAGGAAAATGTTTTTAGCACTGAAGCTGGCAGACTGATGACAACCATACCCTTCCTTTCTTGGTAATGAACAAAACAGCAGGCTGAAATTCTGTCATGGAGTTTAGACTCCTTTAGTACAGCAAGAGACTAGTTATCTTGCTGTACTAAACATAAAGACTTCCCAACTAAGCACCACTTCTTCCCATATAATATAGTATATATACATAGATAGATAGATATAGACATATGCATATTTAAATCTCTTTGAGGTCAAGGACCATATTTAATTTATCTCTAAACAAGTGATATTTGACAGTACCTTTATAGAAACTATAAATATTGACTAAATTAAACAAATAAGGTCATAATGTTTTGTGAATAGACACAATAATGGAACAGAACTTACTTAATCTTGTCTACTGATGATTCCATGGAAATAGGTGCCCGTGGTTTGGATGGTCCCCCTGGGCCAGATGGATTGCAAGGTCCCCCAGGTCCTCCTGGAACTTCCTCTATTGCCCATGGATTCCTCATCACACGTCACAGCCAGACAACAGAAGCACCACAGTGCCCACAAGGAACTGTCCATATTTATGAAGGCTTTTCTCTCCTGTATGTACAAGGAAATAAAAGAGCTCACGGTCAAGACTTGGGTAAGATAATTGGCATCTTATTTCTTACTATGTATTTTGTTTTTGTTTTGAAAATCCTGTTGGGTTCTAGAATAGCCTTGACCAAAATACATCTCTCTGTTCTTCTGGGACTTCTAAATTGAAGACCATGTCAAGGGCAGCTGAATATATTCAGTATGGGTTTAAAAAATAATATTCAATTTTAAACTCAAAGCATTAATTAGCCTAGTGTGAGATACAATTCTTGGCCTAAAGCAAGGCATTTTGGAAAGGGCCACATTTACTTTTATTAGCTTAGTAGTTAAGGAAACAGATTCCCTGTGTTCTTTACAGTATAGCAGCTGCTTGAGTGGGCAGTGTTTATAACTACTGAGAGATAGTTTCCCCTTCTCTGACACTGGTCTTCAACAAGTTGAAAGTTAAGTTCTGAAGGGAATATTGATTTTAGGTCAAAGAAAAAAAGTAGCCATTGCTTAATCATCCTAGTTTATAGTTCCTAAAATAAGTGCCTTGTCTGTATAAAGTATTATCAGAGTAGTTTAAAGCACCCTATTGACATATAAAATGCACTTCATTTAATGTGTCCACATGCATCTTCTCTGTACTGGAGTGGACACTTTGGTTGATGGTATGCAGCTGGACTGGATGATTCTCAAGACCTCTAACAATCCCCAAGATTTCTTTTTGCGGAATTTTAACTTTAGATTTCAAGGTCCCATTTTTTTTTTTTTTTTTACCAGGGGCTGCCTATTTTAGGGATCACTATCCCCTTTGCCTCTATAAAAACATTTAAGAAGATATTTTGGCTACCTAGTTTCTGGAGTCTCTGTGGTAAGAGGCCTACTGGGGTCTCTTTACCTGTGCCATTCTGTGAAAACAGTTCGGTGGTAAGGGACCTCTGGGGGTCTGCTCTGATTACTCTGCTTCCAGGGCATATGGCCACACCTGCCTGCCAATTCTGGCCAACCAGAGTAAGCACATCCACTTAGTACATGGAAGACGATAGTCACAAGTCACTTTTTTAATCCAGATAAAGTAGGAATTTGCCCAACAACTTTTTTCTCCCACTTGTACTTCCCTTTTTTCTTCTCCTTTTCATCTGTTACTTTTCCTTCCCTCTTTTGTTTTCTTTATGTAACATCTTCTTTTTTTCATTTTACAATAAACAAATATTTGTTGTGAAAGTGCTCTTATATTTATACTAGAGGCCCGGTGCACAAAAATTTGTGCACTCGGGGGGAAGGGGGGTTCCCTCAGCTTGGCCTGTGCCCTCTCGCAGTCTGGGACCCCTCGGGAGATAACGACCTGCTGTCTTAGGCCTGCTCCCGGGTGGCAGAGGGTAGGCCCAATCCCTAGGTGCAGCCCCTGGTTGGGCTCAGAGCAGGGCCAATTGGGGAGTTGGGACACGGCCCCCTGTCATGCACAGAGCAGGGCGGATCAGGAGGTTGCGATGCCACCCTCAGACACGCGCAGGGTAGGGCCC
>NW_006299708.1:330139-345684 GCF_000327345.1 Myotis davidii
GGAACGTTGGTTTCCTCCATCACTGAAGCAAGCAAGCCTCATGTTAGTTTCAAGCTGCCTGGCTGCCGGCTGCCATCTTGGCTGGCAGTTAATTTGCATATCTCGCTGATTAGCCAATGGGAAGGGTAGCGGTCATACACCAATTACCATGTTTCTCTTTTATTAGATAGGATGGCTAAGAGGTTGTGACTTACTCAAAGCTACATACTCAGAAACTGATGGAGATAAGAACTTGAGCACAATAGCTACCATTTCTGAATCCATTCATTTTTTAATCATTCCAATTTGTCATTCACTTTCACATGACTTTAAGTCAGTCACCTCTTTCTGAGCCAATTTTTTTTTCTGAAAAATTGGAAATTCAGACTAAATCAATGATTTTCAACCTGAGGAACTTTTAAAAAGATTCTAGATCCAATCCAAACTTATTGTAAAACAATTCCCAATGATTCTGACAATCTACAAGATTTAAGAATTATTGGTGTTTTATCTGTCATCTTTAGTTTAAAATAAGCATACTCCTTTGGATAGATGAAGAATAACGAAGGCATAATTTTAAAGGAATCCATTTTCAAATCCTCCACTTCCATGTTTTTGTTTCCAAAAGTTGAACTGCCTGTGTATGTTCTTTGGATATGCACTATTCCCTCTCACTATCACCCATTTTCCATTATATAGAAAAAAAATCACACTGTGACACATTGCCTTGAAATGTGAAAGCTTTTGGGAGACAAATTCAAAGGAGCAATTCAAAATAAAAATGTTGTTAAAGGCTCTATTACCTAAGGTTCTATTATTCACCTCTAATTAATCTCATTAAGAAATGCATTTCTGCCATGGCCAGTGTTGCTCAATTGTTTCAATGGTTGGAGTGTCAGCCCATGCAAAGAAAGGTCCCTTGTTCAATTCCTGGTCAAGGACACGTACCTGGGTTGCAGGATCAATCCCCAGCCCCAGTTGGGGAGCGTGCAACCAGTCAGTGTGTCTCTTTTTTAAAAATTTCTTCATTGCTTAAGGTACTCCATATGTGTCCTTATCTCCCCATTACCCCCCTGATCCCCGCGCTCATGCACTCACCCCCCTGTTGTCTGTGTCCATTGGTTAAGCTTATATGCATGCATACAAGTCCCTTGGTTGATCTTTCTCCCTTACCTCCATTCTCCCCTACCTTCCCTCTCAGGTTTGATGGTCTGATCGATGCTTCTCTGTCTCTGGGTCTGTTTTTGTTCCATCAATTTATGTTGTTCATTATATTCCATAAATGAATGAGATCATGTGATATTTATCTTTCTCTGACTGGCTTATTTCACTTAGCATAATGTTCTCCAGTTCCATCCATGCAGTGTGTCTGGTTTACATTGATGTCTTTCTCTCTCTCTCTCCCCTCTCACTTCCATTCTCTCTAAAAATCAATGGGGGGGATGGGGGTTGAATGGAGGGGATGAGGACACATTTGTAATACCTTAACTAATAAAGAATTTCAAAAAAATAAAAATCAATGGGGAAAAACATTCTCAGGTGAGGATTAACAACAACAACAAAAAAGAAATGAATTTCCAATAAAAGGTTACTCTATATATTTAGTAATTATCAAAATTTATAATATGTATATTTTATCTCTTGTGAATTAACAATAACTGTAATGATGAAAATTCAAAATAAAATATTTTACATGTAAAGCCTTATGGTTGCAGAAAGTTAACTGCCATTTGACCCAGCAATCCTGCTTCTAGGAATGTATCCTAAGAATCCAGAAACACCAATCATAAAGAATATATGCACCCCTGTGTTCATAGCAGCATTATTTACAATAGCTAAGATTTGGAAACAGCCTAAGTGCCTATCAGTAGATGAATGGATAAAAAAGCTGTGGGACATTTATACAATGGAATACTATGCAGCAATTAAAAAAAAGAGGATCTCTTACCCTTTGAGACAGCATGGATGGACCTGGAGATTATTATGCTAAATGAAATAAGCCAAACTGAGAAAAACAAATATCACATGATCTCACTTATTTGTGGAATCTAATGAATAAAATAAATTGATCAACAAAAAAGGTCCAGAGGTATGGAGGCATGGAACAGACTGACATACCTCAGAGGTGGGGGCAGGGGTGAATGGGGAGAGATTAACTAAAGAATTTATAGATTTATATGCATAGCCCATGGACACAGACAATAGTGTGGTGAAGGCCTGGGGTGGGATAGGGGCTGGGTGGAGGGGGACAAAAGAGTTGGAAATGGAGGACATCTGTAATGCTATAAACAATAAAAATATATATTTATAAAAATTTAAGTTATGTAATTTTTTCAGAGGAATATGCTAGGATGCTCAATAAAAATCTTTCAAAAGTAAAAAATACATTAGTATAAAAGTAGGTGAGAGGTGTAATGGATATATAATTTCTAAATGCAACAGGAGAGGAATATGATAGGGTGATCAATAAAAGACTTTCAAAAGTAAAAAATACATTAAGATAAAACTGGGTAAGAGGTGTAATCCTCCTATCTAATAAAAGAGTAATATGCAAATTGACCCTCACTCCAACACGCAAGATGGCTGCCCCCATGTGGTCAAAGATGGCTGCCTCCATGTGGACACAAGATGGCCACCACAAGATGGCCTGCAGGGGAGGACACTTGGGGGGAACCAGGCCTGCAGGAGAGAGCAGTTAGGGGGGACCAGGCTGGTAGGGGAGGGCAGTTGTGGGAGATCAGGCCTGCAGGGGAGGGCAGTTGGGAGGGACAAGGCCTGCAGGGGAGAGCAATTGGGGGTGACCACGCCTGCAGGGGATGGCAGTTCTCAGAGGGGATCCAGGCCTGCAGGGGAGGGCAGTTGGGAGGGACCAGGCTGGCAGGGGAGCAGATAGGTGTCCATCAGGCTGGGAGGGGAGTGGTTAGGGGGTTGTCAGGCTGGCAGGCAGGCGAGCAGTTGAGAGCCAGCAGTCCTGGATTGTGAGAGGGATGGCCCACTGCCCATTTAGGCCTGATCCCCACGGGCAGTGGGGGTCCCAAATTGGAGAGGGTGCAGGCTGGGCTGAGGGACACACACACACACACACACACACACACACACACACACACACCAGTGCATGAATTTCATGCACTGGGCCTCTAGTGGAAGTATAATTTCTAAATGCAACAGGAACATTGAATAAATTCCAATTTCTAAAAACCAATTTATATACTTTTTAAAATATTTGTTGTTAGATTTCAATTACTATACTGTATACTTTTAAAGGTGATATAAGGCTTTCGTTTTTTAAATATAAATATTCACAAAAATATAAAAGGATAATTGGCAATTTTGAAATGTGGTTTACAAAGCCCCATCATCCAGTATTACAAAGTATAGAAGGATGGGGCTGGAACCCAGAGACAATAACCAATACCTTAATTACTAGAACACTATCAACTTAAACTTCTGATGAAAATTTTGGATATCAACTTAAAAATGTATTAGGGTACATCATTTTTCATGATTCTTTTTGTGAGTAAATGAGAAAAGAAAGGCCTGATCACTGGTACGGGTAACCTCTATTGCCCCTACCAGCCCCCAAAAAATCAAAAGCTCTATTTCTTTTCTCTTGCACTCACACCCTCCCTTTATCTTTATCTCTTATTTATTTTTTTCCATTTTATTATTCACCTGAAAACCTGTCTGTGGTTGCTGTGTATAGTGGTCAGCACTATAATTGTCCTTAGCCTTACAGTGATTACAAAGCCACACAAGATACATTCTCTGGATGGCTTGTAAGAAGAGAGGGAAGCCTAGAGAGGAAATACTGATATGATATTATAAGGACTCAGTTTGTGCTCTTCAGTTGTCCAGAATAAATCACCCAATATTATTCATAAAACAACACCAGTTTAAAAACAGTGTTAGGTAATATATAATGACCTACCACAATAAATGTCTACATAAATTATAAGATATTACCTGATTCTAGAAATGTTAAAATGTGTGTTTTATAATTGAAGAATTAAAGTACAGGGGTGGGCAAAAGTAGGTTTGCAGTTGTTTATATGAAAAATAATACAATAATTAATAAATAATAATACAAAAATAAACTACTGTTTCATGTACTAACAACTGTTAATCTACTATTGCCCACCCCTGCACATTTATTATCTAAGAATTGTGATCAATGATTCTCTCTCATCATTGATGTTTCCATCTCTCTCCTTCCTCTCTCAAATCATTAAAATATATTAAAAAATAAATGTGGGCAAGTTTTTTCTTTGGAAGGTTATTACTGTTTTAGAAGAAACTAAAGTATCATCCTGATGAAGTTCTTCATCTTTTACTCCCCAATTCTTTCTAGGGACAGCCGGCAGCTGCCTTCGTCGCTTCAGTACCATGCCTTTCATGTTCTGCAACATCAACAATGTTTGTAACTTTGCTTCAAGAAATGACTATTCTTACTGGCTCTCCACTCCAGAGCCCATGCCAATGAACATGGAGCCCCTGAAGGGCCAGAGCATCCAGCCATTCATTAGTCGGTAAGACATTGATATAGCTTTGACTTGTTCTAATCTTCAATTGGTTTAGCTAGTCAGAAATGAGTCCAAAACTAATAATCTGATCAAACTTCTCCCAGATTAGGTAGACTAGAGGTATCTTTATAATAGTTAATTCAGTATTTAGTTTGATTTGTATTTATTGGTTATGTGTTTTGACCAAGCCTCCTGATAGACATAGTGCAATATACAAAGAGGGGGGACCAGGCCTGCAGGGGAGGCAGTCTAGTTATGAGGCAAATATACATAAATTAATCATATATATATGATTGTCACCCCTCATGCCCCCTATGGCTTGAGCTAAGTGCTGCAATAGATTCAATAAAAATGTTCTGAGAGCATAGATAAAGAGATGCATAATTATAACTGGAGAAATTGGAGTGACTATATGGAAAAAATGTGTTGGAACTGGTAAGTCGTTGAAGGATGGGATAGACTTGAGACACAAGCAACTATAAGAAAGAACAACATACAAGGCAGAGAATATGGAAATGGGTAGTAGATTGATGTGTTTAGAATGTAGATTGTAAATGTTGCATAGTGAGAAGGGAAGTTGATTAGGTAGTTAGCTTGTACCCAGATGGTAGCAGACATTCACTGTATAATTTAATTTGGAATTTATTTGGTATACTAGAGGTCCAGTGCACGAAATTCATGCATGGGGGGTCCCCTCAGCCCAGCCTGCACCTTCTCCAATCTGGGACCCCTAGGGGGATGTCCAACTGCTGGTTTAAGCCCAATCCCAGGGATCGGGCCTAAACCGGCAGTCGGACATCCCTCTCACAATCCTGAACTGCTGGCTCCTAATGACTCACCTGCCTGCCTGCCTGGTCACCCCTAACTATGCCTCCCTGCCAGCCAGGTCACCCCAAACTGCCCCATCCATGCTGGGCTGGTAGCTCCTAACTGCCCCCCCTGCTGGCCTGGTCACACCTTACACCCCTCCACTAGCCTAATCACCCCTAACTGCCCCCCACCAGCCTGGTTGCCTCTTACTGCCCCCCCGCTGGCCTGGTCACCCCCAACTGCCCCCCTCTGCTGGCCTGGCCACCCTCAACTGCCGTCTGCTGCCACCCAGGGTGCCCCTAACTTCCTTCCCCGGCAGGCCCTGTCACCTGCCACTGCCTTCCCAAGCTGGCCTAATCCCCCTCAGGACCCCCACCAGACTGGTCGCCCCACGCAGCCTGCTTGTTCAATTGTTTGGTCATCCCTCACTAACCTCCCTATCAGCCTGGTCGCCCCATGCAGCCTGCTTGTTCAGTGATTTTGTCATTCCTCACTAACTCCCCTGCTGGCCTGGTCATAGGCAGCCATCTTGTGATGGCATGAGGGTTAATTTGCATATTACCTCTTTATTATATAGGATAATGGGGATCCCTGAAAAGTTTTTTACCTTCATTTTAGGGAAGAATACAGAATCATTGGTATGTAACATGTATTACAGAGGGGATAGTCCTGAAGTTGAGATATCATTAGATTGAAGATAATGTAATAATCCTGGCAGGAGTGGATGGAACGTTCAGTGGGGTACATGTATCACTTTAATAGAATAAGATAGGATTTGGCAGTTGATTAGCTATGGGAAGGAGGAAGTGATACATGAAGTTTGGAGTTTTTTCAGGTTTGAACCCTAGTTTAACTTGATCTCTTAGGCATATTAGATATTGCCATTTTCATTCTGATCATAACCCAATTTATCTAAGAATCCAGCAACCATAAAGGATGAATTATTGGAAAGTCTAGATTTTTCTCCCTTGAATATTAAGGTGAAACCTAGTCCCAGCCCCTCTTAATAACATATTTAGGATGCCCTTTTTAAATACATTTGCCCAAATCATTTTTGTTGAGTACCCTTGGTGTATATACTATGGGAATTCATTTTTTTGTGATTTTTGTCTGTCCCAGTTGTTGGGAGTAGAAGGTTCCCTAAAGATATTCCCTCTTTTGTAGATAAACTGTGTCCATTGGTTCAATATTTCAAAAGTCCACTCATGTTCTTTATTATGGACTTGGTAGACTAAGCTGTATTTACTTTGTTGCTATTTTACTTCATTTTATAGATTTAAGCCACATCTACAAGTGCCTGGGTAACTGCCCAGCATTCTGGATATGTAGTACTTCTCCAGGTAGACCAAATGGTTAACAAATATCTTTGAACCAAAAATAATGGGTGGGAGTTGAGAAAGTGTCTGTTTCTTGTCTTTTTTCTAGTTTACCAGACATTGTTCTTACCAGTTTCAGCATTACTTAATGCCTACCTTTCATTTGAGCACTCTAACAGCAAGTAGTATGTGCAATACACTAAACCAACCTCTTATTGCAATTATGGCATTGACTATAACAAGTATGAATTTAGTGCAGAATGGAAAATGAAAATGCTACAGTAGTGATTCTTTAGTTTCTTGAAAAAAAACTTGCAGTTTTTATTTATAACTTTGTTACATATATTTGGAGACAAGGCTTATGCAAAAGCAATTCTCAAAGTGCATTTTCTCTTCCTTTTTTGAGCATTGAAGACAACTTAATCGGCTTCTATACCAGGATGGCAGCCAAAGAAGAGGGAATGCTCTTTCCCACATACTGATCTGTAGATTGTATTCCCTCTTACCTTCCCTTACTAGATGTGCAGTGTGTGAAGCTCCAGCTGTGGTGATTGCTGTTCACAGTCAGACCATCCAGATTCCTCGTTGTCCTCAGGGATGGGATTCTCTTTGGATTGGTTATTCCTTCATGATGGTATGAAACATGCTTTCTTGTCTTTGTTATCATAGCTTAACTGTCCATCATATCAACATTTCTTCCCAATATGAATATTCCTGTCATTTACATAATAAGAAGCTTGATCTCAAATAGCTGCTGTCCAAGCACTTTGTTCCCCCTCGCACATTTTATAGAACATATTTTTATAATCTGCCTGTTGCTTTTGTTGGGTATTCTTGATGTAGATACTATTCTCTTACCTGTGGCCCTAGTTCCTTCACTAGATTTGATTTTTTGGCGAGTTTAGCACATATCTTTGAGTATCCACTAAGGTATGCACATGAGTGCATTGGCACATTTCTCCTTTTCTTTTCTAGCATACAAGTGCCGGGGCAGAGGGCTCAGGTCAAGCCCTGGCCTCCCCTGGTTCATGTTTAGAAGAGTTTCGTTCAGCTCCTTTCATTGAATGCCATGGGCGGGGTACCTGCAACTACTATGCCAATTCCTACAGCTTTTGGCTGGCAACTGTAGATGTGTCAGACATGTTCAGGTAAGGTGCTTATAATTTTAGTTTAATTTAGGTCCTTAGCTTCCTTCAGAGATGCTAGAGAAAAGAGAGACAATTTGTGAATGGTTTATACCTAACAAATGTTAAAAAATTTAGTGGAATGTGTCCTTCATTCTTGCTTGTTCTCCTCATATACCTGACTCAGATGAGATAAACAAAGTTAGCTAATAGTAGGTATGTGTGCTTTGAGATGGCTTGGTAGTAATTCTTCAGGAGCAAAACAAGCAAAGCCAGGAAAGGTCATGTGACCTGCTCAATAACAAGTGAGCAGCTATTTAACTAGATGGAGGCCATCCCAGGAAATGAAGCTATAATCTGTGTTCCCTCTGCCAGTCCAATCAACTCTTTTCCAAGGATGTTTTCAAGCCTCTCATTCAAGTGTTTTTATTGGGGAGAACATTTATAACGCATGTACCTCAGGATACTTCAATCTATTGGATTTTATTCAGTTTAAATGTATTTTATATGTTGCTTCTTTTGAGTGTTTTCTTATGTGTTATCTTTATGCATTTCTTATGTATTATATATTATTATTTATTCATCATCAGTTTCCCAGATTCTCCTGATTATAGGACTATTAGAAAAATGTATAAGAGGGAGATACAAATAGACAAAGATAATAGTGGTGCAGAGAAAAGTCACAAAAATACCTACCAGTAATCATTCTTAGGTCATACTAGTCACTGCACTTGATCATATTGCTCAAAAGTTAACCATTAGTCATCAGGAGAGTTTCTTTAATACAGAAATAATGTTTGCAGATGTGAGGGTGATCTGGCTGTGACATCTGTCACTCCATTGATCGCCAGGATTGATTCGGCTGATCTGGATGGCTAGGCGGGTGTCCCCCTCCTCTCACCCATCCATGTGTGTCCCTCAAGAAGCTGCAGCTGTGTGTTCCATCAGAAGAGGATGACCTTCCGCCAGAGAGGAGAGGACTGGTCTTTGGTCAAGGGTATACGAGTAGCTGCACTCCCCTGCTAGAACCTCCAAACTAGCTCTCAAAAATAATGTTTGTATGTGAATTTGAACCAATAATATAATATAAATACCAGAAAAGGCTAACTTGATTGTCTTGTTTCTTATTTCCCAGCAAACCTCAGTCAGAAACGCTGAAGACAGGAGACTTGAGGACACGTATTAGCCGATGTCAAGTGTGCATGAAAAGGACATAATATTTTGAAAAATTCCATGTGTGCTTTAAAATGTGAGATATATATATATGAAATTCCCAGGATGCAATGTCTCACTCTCCCCAACTTTACCACTGCTGCCCAACAATGGTGCTACTATATATGACCAAGAAAGCATGCTGACTAGTAACCATGAAGATTCAGATGTACCTCAGCAATGTGTTAGAACAAAGTCGCTATTATTTTTCTATATAAGAAATAAGGATATGAATTCACTTTTTGGGTCCAGAATGACTTTCTGTAAGGATTATAAAATGAAGATTATATATATTTTGACCAGTAACAAAAATGGTGCGTTAAAAATTCAATTAAGGGAAGAATCTCACTGAGTAAAATAAAAGACTGCAGTTTGGGGAAGAATTATTTTTCATGGTGCTACTAATCCTACTCTATCCATGGTTTTTAATATAAAAGTGTTAAGTTTATTTTGCTCTGTAAGTAAAGAATGTGTATAGTGTGTAAACAGCCTTTTAGCTCACAATGTTGAGTCATTTAGATGTGACCTGACATGAGTCAATCTTTACAAAAAATATAGGAAACACTAGAGTACAGAGAGCAGGATTTTATATTCATGTTTATCAAAGTAAGAAAATTTATATTGCATGAAGTTACTACTGAGAGTAAATTTATTTTGAATTTTATCCCCTAAGTTCTTATTTGACTTTTTAAAATATAGGTTATTTTAGTCATTTTAATCATAATTTTAAATTTTTTTGTTACATACCAAATTATAATATCTAATGGAGCAATTTCTTTTTTGCTATATTCTCCAACACACTCAACACCAGTTGTCCCCCATTTTAATGTTTCTTACATTTTGTTTTGTTCACCCTTCACTAGGCAAAGTTCTCCTAAATAATTTTGAGAAACAAAAATATACAAAAAGTGATCATTCTTTTCTGTGTACTTCTTATGCAAGAATTATTAGTTTATGGTCTACGCTTGTACAAGAACTGGGAAGACAATACTTGGTTAGTCTTCTCTTTTTAATTATAAAGCCAATTGATGTTTCTTACTCTTTTTTATTCTAAACATTCTATTATAGTCATAGAATAACTAATTTCCCTAGCTGTCACCTTCTCAATGTTTTTTTAACTCACCAATTTCATTAAAGATACCATATGTTGGAAGGATGGTTTGTTGTGTATGTCTTCAGTCTGTGTGTAAAAGTCTGCATATTTACAGCTAGACTACATGTCTGCACATCATTAAGTAGTCCTTTCTAGGAGTTGTATTTCATTTACATTACTATACATAAGTACAAGGAGAAGGAACTTGAGTTTACTAACTATAACCTCCATTAGCCATATTGCACATGCAGTAACTTTCCTTATTTGGCTCCTGTCAGAAAAAAATTTAGTCTGTGAATCAGATGAATAAATATCAAGCTACGTGGGCCAATGAGTATGTGGTTACTTATCAGTTTAGAGAGGCTGGAAAGGTTAAAGACTAGGTAAAAAACTTTTAAGCTAAAACAGAACTCTGCTTAGCTTATAGTAATCAGTATAGTAAGAAGCCAGGCTTTGAGATAACTTGGTTTAAATATAACCTTGAATTGATTATGTACTTTCAGATATGGGAATGGTTGCCCACTTTAAGGCCAGCAGCAGCACAGAAAACTCCCCTATGGAGTGGAAAGAGATAACAGCCTAAAGTCATTTTCACAAATACATCATTCTCCTGCTCTGAGAAACCAATATGGGTGCTAAGGTTTTTCTCATTGCAGTTCTATCAGTTTTTGCTTCATCAATTTTGAATATCTGTTATTAGGTGCATAAACATTTTAAGACTCTTGATAAAATGATCTCATTATAATAATAGTAACATGGTAGAGAAAATATTAATAGTCTTTGCTCTGAAATCTATGTAGATAGCAATATAGCCATCCAGCTTTCTTTGTGTTAGGTATATTTTTTCTCATCATTTTGCTTTTAATCTATTTCTGCCTTTATATTTAAAGTGTATTTCTTGTAGTCAGCATATAGTTGTATCTCACTTTCTTATTCACTCTAACAATTTTTGCCTTTTAGTAGACTGTATTTAATGTGGTTATTGATGTGATTTGGTTTAAATCTATCATCTTGCTGTTTGTTTTCTATTTGTGCCATTGGTAATTTGTTCACTTTTTAATGACTTATTTTGGATTGAGTATTTTTCTGATTTTATTTTATCTTCTTTGTGGCACATTAACTATAACATTTTGTTTCATTAATCACTGCTTTCAGGTTTAGGTATACATATTTAACTCATCACAATCTACATTCAAAGTTATATAATATCACTTCATGTATGCTTAAAATGTTATAATAGTATACTTTTAATTCTCCCCTCCTGATCTTTGTGCTATTATTTTCATACTAGGGCCCAGTGCACAAATTTGTGCACCTTGAAAGTAACTGTGGGCTGCGATGTGCAGTGGGCACAGGGGTGGGTCTTGGCCTATCCTCTGCAGCCCCCAACCCCTCCCATGTCTGCCAGCAGCCCTGCTTCCACTGCCACTCAGTGGGTGTTAGAAGCTGCTGCCCTGATCACCCCTCAAGAACAGGGGGAGGTGGAGAAGCCCTCAGAGGTGATCGGGGCCAGTAGCTGCCACTCGCACCCACTGCTGGCACCGAGCCATCTGGGCCAGTGCCAGGCACTGACAGCGGTGCAAACAGCGGCTGCAGTACCAGCAGCAGGTGCAAGCACCGGGCAAGACCGCAGCACGCGGGAGCAAAGAATTTTCAGTAACCACCAGAGGCTTGCCCCAATGACAGTGACCGGCACCCCACCTTGGTCTGGCACCTCTGCTCACCTGCTCCACCATCCCGTGGTAGCCAATGCCTGCCATGTTCCACGTGCACCCCCTGGTGGTCAGTGACCTGTTGTTTGGTTGTTCTGCTCTTCAGTCTATTTGAATATTAAGGTGATAAATGATAGATAGATAGATAGATAGATAGATAGATAGATAGATAGATAGATGATAGATAGATAGATAGATAGATGATAGATAGATACTGTAACTTTAATGTTGTAAACATCATTCTACATCCTTATTATTTTTGTTTAAGCAGTGCATTCACTTTTTATTCTTTATATCTCACATACCATAAATTCACCCTCTCAATCTTTATAATTCTATGATTTTTTAGTATATTCACAAAGTTACACAAGCATCATCACTATTAAATTCCAGAACATTTTCATCACCCCAGAAAGAAAACTTCATATCCATTAGCAATGGCTCACTATCCTCCCATTTATCCCTTCCCCCAGCCTTTGACAACTAATTTTCTCTCTAAAGAACAGCATACCTGGACATTTTGTACAAATAGTTCATACAATATATGACCTTTTGTGCCCCTTTTTTTCACTTAATGTAATATTTTCAAGGCTTATTCACATTGTAGCTTTGTCAATACTTCATGCCTTTATTTTTTTCATTGAGATGAAATTCACATAATGTTAAACTATTTTAAAGTGAACAAATCAAGTGGCATTTAGTACATTCACAATGTGTGCAACCACCACCTCTGTCTAGTTCTAAAACATTTTCATCATCCCAAAAGAAAACCTCTTACCCATTACGCAGTTACTCCCTACTCCCTGAAGTCCTTGGCTGCCACTAATCTGCTTTTTGTTTCTATGGATTTACCTATTCTGGATGTTTTGTAAAAATGGAATAATTCAATATATGACCATTTTTGTCTGGTTTATTCCATTTAGCATAATGTTTTCAAGGTTGATCCATATTATGTGTGAGTACTTCAGTATTTTTTAAGTTTAATAATAATCTATTGTATAGATATATCAAATTTTGTTTATTTGTTCATCCATTGACATTTGGGGTTGTTTCCACCTTTTGATGGTTGTGTATCATGCTGTAATGAATATTTATGTACAAGTATTTTTTAATATTTGTTTTCAGTTTGGGGGTATATACCTAGGAGTAGATGTGCTTGATCATATAGTAATTCTATGTTTAACTTCTTGAGAAAACTGCCAAAGGGTTTTCCACAGCAATGAATAAGTGTTTCATTTTTTCCACATGCTTACCAAAGCTTACTTTTCCACTTTTTAAATTATAACCATCTCAGTACGTGTGAAGTGGTATCTTATGGTGGTTTTGATTTGCATTTTCCTAAGAACTAATGATGCTGAACATCTTTTTGTGTGCTTGTTAGTCTTTTGCATATATTCTTTAGAGAAATGTCTATTTAGGTGCTTTTCCCAATTTATAATTGGGTTATTTTTCTTTTCTTGTTGAGCTGTAAGAATATTTTATATATTCTGAATACTAGTCTCTTATCAGATATATGATTTCCAAATATTATCTCCCATTCTGAAGGTTGTCTTGTTACTTTTTGTTGTTGTTATTCCTGACCTGGGGATATTTTTTCCACTGGTTTTTAGAAATAGTGGAAGGGAGGGGGAGAGACAGACAGAAAGAAACATGTATGTGAGAGAGACACATCAATTGGTTGCCTCCTGCATGCACCCAACAGGAGCTGGGGATCAAGCTTGCCCTTGACCAGGAATCAAATCCATGACCCTTAAGTCCATAGGCTGATACTCTAATCATTGAGCAAACCAGCTAGGGCACCTTGTTACTTTCTTGAAGGTGTCCTTTAAAGTACAAAATATTTTAATATTAATGAAATCCTGTTTGTTTTTCATTTTGTTGCTTTTCCTGTTGGTGTCATATCAAGGAAACCATTGCCTAATCCAAGGTCATGAAGATTTGCCCTTATGTTTTCTGCTCCTAAGAGTTTTATAGTTTTAGCTCTTACATTTAAATATTTGATTCATTTTGAATTAATTTTATACATGATGAGAGTTAAGGGTCCACCTTCATTCTTTTGCATTCAGTTGTCCAGTGTTCCATCACCATTTCTTGAAAAGACTATTCTTTCCCCATTAAATTGCTTTGGCACCCTTTGAAAAATTAATTGACCATAAGTGTATGGGTTTATTTCTGTACTCTTAATTCCATTCCATTGATCTATATGTTTATCCTTATGGCAGTACCATACAGTCTTGATTACTGTAACTTTTTAGTAAGTTTTGAAATTGTGAATTTTCCAACTTTGTTCTTTTTTAGAATGGTTTTGGCTCTTCAGGCTCCCTTGTGATTCTATATGAATTTTAGGATTAGCTTGTCACCTTAAAAAAAAGCCAGCTGGCATTTTGATAGATTGCTTTGAATCTGTTTATCACTTTGGCTTATATTGTATTTTAACAATAGTATATCTTCCATTGTACAAACACAGGATGTCTTTATATAGGTCTTTAATTTCTTTCAATTCTGTTTTGTATTTTCTGGTGTACGTGTCTTAACTACTTTTTAAATGTATTTCTAAATATTTTATTATATTATATGCTACTGTAAATGGAATTGTTGCCTTAGTTCTTTTTTAAACTGTTCATTGCTAGTGTATAGAAATATAATTATTGTTTTTATAGATCTTGTATCCTGCAACTATGCTGAATGCATTTGTTAGCTCTATTATGTTTTTAGTGAGTTTTTTAACATTTTCTATATATAAGGTCATATCATCTGCAAATAGAAATGATTTTATTGCTTCCTCTCTAATGTTTATGCATTTTATTTATTTGCTTTGCCTAATTGATAAGACTAGAAACTACAGTACAATATTAAATAGAAATAATGAGAGTGGACATCTTTTTCTTCTTAATCCAAGGGGGAAAACTTTCTGTCTTTCACCATTAAGTATGATGTTAGCTGTCATTTTTCATAGATGCCATTTATCACATTGAGGAAGTTCCCTTCTATTCCTAGCTGTTGAGTGTTTTTATCATGAAGGGTTCTTGGATATTGTAAACTGATTTTTATGTATCAATTGAGGTAAGCATGCATTTTTTTCTTTATTCTATTAATTAGGTGTATTACATTGATAGATTTTAATATGTTGACTAAACCTTGCATTCTGGCATAAATCCCACTTAATCATGGTGTATAATCCTTTTAATGCCCTCTTAAATTTATTTTCCTAGTATTTGTTGAGAATTTTTTCTTCATCAATATTTATATGAGATGTAGATCTGGAGTTTTCTTATAATGTATTTGTCTGGCTTTTATATCAGCATATTTTATATCAGCATATTACTGGCATCATAGAATGAGTTGGGAGGTATTTGTGTCTCTTTAGTTTTTGGAAGAGTTTGAGCATGATTGGTATTAATTCTTCTTTAAAAGTTTGGTCAGATATGCCAGTGAAACCAGATCTTGTCCTCTGCTTTTTATATGTTGCTTAATTAGATTTGCTAGGCTTCTTATGTTTTTTTTTTTTCATTTGTTTGTTGGTTTTTTGTTTTTGTTTTTTTTTAATTTTTGAGAGTTTATTTGTGCCAAACTGTCAACATATAGCAGAACCTAAACAAATTGAGATAATGCTCCGGAGAATGGCGGGTTACATTTGTATTTATACATTGCAATCAAATGTAAGGGACATAGGTGGTACATGAAATTCATTGGTAATAGATTAAGGAGGTGGGATAAAGCAAAGCTGGGGAAACCCCTGGGATTGGATAAAAAGTAAAATGATGGACACATACTTAGAA
>NW_006299708.1:346070-348340 GCF_000327345.1 Myotis davidii
AGAATGGCGGTACATTTGTATGTATACATTGCAATCAAATGTAAGGGACATAGGTGGGTTACATGATAGATTAAAAAGGTGGGATAAAGCAAAGCGGGGAAACCTCTGGGATAGGGTAAAAAGTAAAATGATGGATATATGCTTCTTTTACATCGATGATGAACATGGGGCTACAGATATGTCTTTAAGATAGAGACAATACTTCTTAAAAAGAGATTAGAAATATTTTTACTCAGAATTCCATATCTGGAAAGGTGGGTTACATGATAGATTAAAAAGGTGGGATAAAGCAAAGCGGGGAAACCTCTGGGATAGGGTAAAAAGTAAAATGATGGATATATGCTTCTTTTACATCGATGGATACAGGACAGTTTTACATAATTAACAGTTGATAATTAACTTGATAACAATAACAATGAGAGAATGTCCTGGTGCCATTTGTTGTGCCTGGAGGGATCCTGGAAAAAGGGAAGTTACAAGTTACCCAGACATTTCGCAGATATGTTATCTTAGAGGCAAAAAGACAAATGGGTTCAGTAAAGATCTAAGTTGATCTTTGTCAGGGAAAATACTGGCCTAGGACATGACTACCCACCATAACCTGTTTGTAGTTAAATATTTAATTTCCAGACCATCTTTTGTGGTTATTTTAGGTCTGAGTTTGCACAACTGCCATGCAGGCGTTCCCTGAGTTTGTCAGGTTAGCATGTGGCCCCTTTCGTCCACACCTTACTATCTCTAGACCAACATTTGGTTGGATAATGGATTCCCATGGTGCTAGGAAGGCTCATTCCTAGGATGTCTTAGTGTCAGCATGTCTTGCTGAACAGGCGGACCACTGGGGATGGGGCAAGACCATAACCTTATGTAAAGGGTTTTTCCGTTGGCTGGGATGCTTGTTCCCCTCAGACTTTTCCTTGTCTAGTATTAGACATTTTCTGTTCCTAGTCGATGTTATTGGCTTAGTATTGTTACTTTTGTTCATGATATGTAAATGTTTTATTAGATGCAGAAAAGCAAAACTTAAGACAAACAGCAAAAAGACATGGATCATGGTGGCTCAAAAACTAGAAATGATCCAGAATACTTTTAACAAGGACATATAGGATCTGACTGCCTCCCATTTACCTGCCCATTTTGAATAATAATAATTCGACCTTAAATGCCATCTAAGGCTTCTTACGGTTTTTAAGATCTATGTGATTTTGCCTTGAATGAGTTAAGGAGTTTTGACTCCTCTTCCAATTTAAATTTGGTTTTATTTTTCTAACATTATCCAGGCAAAGTTTTAGGGGCTACATGATTTTACAAAGAGTCTTACCAAAAAACCGTTCTCCCTACCAAGCACTATTTATCTGCCCAGAGGCAGTTACTTTCAACTATTAGCTATTTTCTTTTATCTTATCATCTCTATCATTCGATCAGATGCTAATACTCATTTGTTATTTTTCTATTTTAAGCATTATGTTATTTTTACAATGGGAGATGAAAATTTATATCATTTTCATAACTTCCCCCACAGCCACTACACCCTAGTATCCAATACACATACTCAATACATATACCCACTGCAAATATGCATGCAGTACATATGTCCTTATGAGTTATAGCATAACAGATGGGAAAATTAATTTTTTAAAAAATCTCACAAATAAAAGCCTTGGCCCAAATAACTTAACTAGTGAATTCTATCAAATGTTTTTTGTTTTTTTTATTTGTTCTATCTATTCATTTTTTTTCTATTTCTTCTTGTAAGTTTTGCTAGTTTGTGTCCCATAAATCTGTCTATTCCTTGTAGTGTGTCTAATTTACCTGCATACAATTATTCATAGTATTCTTATATAGTCAATTTTATTTCTGAAATTTCAGTAGTAATGTTCCCTCTTATATTCCTGATCTTAATAATTTGCATCTTCTCTCTGGTCATAGTTTGTCTAGCTAAAAATTAGTCAATTTTGTTATTAATTTTGAAGAACCAACTTTTGATTTTGTTAGTTTTCTATGTTGTTTTTCCTACATTCCATTTTATTGATTTCCACTCTAATCTTTGTTATTTCCTTCGTTCTGATTGCTTTGGATTTAATTTGTTCTTCTTTTTTTTTCCTTTTTTTTTTTTTGTAAATCAAATTAAAACATTGGGTCATGGTATTGAGAGGCAGAATATTCCGAACCAGGAGTTGAAGGACTCAGAAGAGCCCAAATGATATAGGAGGCTAATTTTTATGAAGTGCAATCATGAGTAGGCTCGAACATCTTGCAAAACAAAACCA
>NW_006299708.1:348411-350202 GCF_000327345.1 Myotis davidii
TGAATAAATGGGATCATGTGGTATTTTTCCTTCATTGACTGGCTTATTTCACTTAGCATAATGCTCTCCAGTTCCATCCATGCCGTTGCAAATGGTAAGAGTTCCTTCCTTTTTAGAGCAGCATAGTATTCCATCGTGTAGATGTACCACAGTTTTCTAATCCATTCATCTACTGATGGGCACTTAGGCTGTTTCCAGATCTTAGCTATGGTGAATTGTGCTGCTATGAACATAGGGGTGCATATATCCTTTCTGATTGGTGTTTCTGGTTTCTTGGGATATATTCCTAGAAGTGGGATCACAGGGTCAAATAATTTGTTCTTCTTTGTGTAGTTTTCTTTAAAATATTAGATTAGGTGGTTGATTTTGAGGTCTTTCATTTTTTTTTAATATACACATTTACAACTACAAATTTCCCTCTAAACACTGCTTTAGCCATATCCTATAAGTTTTTTAAAAAAACTGATAGTCAATTTATTAAAAAGGTTGATTTAAGCATCTGCAATGGTGACTTCAACTTTGACTTCTGGCTCAATACTGATGAAAGTAATCTGCTTAACAGTGTCAGAACTGTGCAAATCAATGAATCACTTGTGAATCCTCATCTGAAGCCTATCCTTAAATCTTAGAACCCTCCCCACAGCGAGCTTTTCTTGTAGTGATTCTCAGAGTCTTCACAAGCATCTGAACTGGTCTTTTCATTTTGAGATTCTTTTTCTTTGCTCCACTGATCAAGTCAGCACACACCTACAAAGATTTTACTTCGTGGCTGGTTAGAGTAATTCTAGTTTGGTGAATCATCACTTCTGGTTCCACCAATGTCTTTCAGGTATCCTTAAAAGCCATGGCTGCAGTGCAGCTTTCTGACCAACTTGTTCTGTGGTAAGAATGAACAGTGGTGAATGTAAGCAGCAGTGAGTCAGTAGGAGGAATGGGCAGGATGGAGCTCTGCTGCAGCTGCAACCGTGTCTTCCTCAAAGAGCTGATAAGTTGAATATGTTATGGTTTTGCTCCCATTAATTTTTAAGTATTTTTTCTCTCCTTTTTTTTACTGGGATGCAAGAAGTATTTTATAATTTACCTTATTTCTTCACATACCCATTGGTTATTTAGGGTTGTGTTATTTAATTCACATTGCTATTTGTGAATATATTATTTGAGAATATCTCAACATTCCTGCCATTGATTTCATTCTGATGTGGTCAGAGAACAGACTTAGTATGATTTTAGTCTTTTAAAATTTATCAAGAATTTTTTTTCCTTATCACCATTTATCCCCTCGATGCCCTCTTCCACCTCCACTCACCTTCCTCCCCACAACCACCCCTGCAATCACCACACTGTTGTCCATCTCTGTGAGTTCTCTATCTCTCTCTTTTCTTTTTTGCTCCCTCTCTCCACCCTGTAATCTTGTTCCATGTGCTCTTTAGAACAATGTGTATTTTGTGTTGAGCAGAGCATTCTATAGAAGTCTACTGGGTCTAGTTGATTTATAGTGTTGTTCAAGTCTTCAGTTTTCTTCCTTTTTATTTATTGATTTGAGGAGAGAAAGAGAGAGAGAGAGAGAGAGAGAGAGAGAGAGAGAGAGAGAGAGAGAGAGAGAGAAATGTGTTTTTCTACTTATTTGTGCATTCATTGGTTATTTCTTGTATGTACTCTGATCGGGTATCAAACCCGCAAACTTGGCATATGGGAATGAAGCTCCAATCAACTGAGCTGTCTGGCCAGGATCAAGTTTTTCATTTTCTTGTTAATATTTTGCCTATTTGTACTATTCCTATTGAAAATAGG
>NW_006299709.1:0-3432 GCF_000327345.1 Myotis davidii
ATCCACTGAGCCAAACCAGCTAGGGCCATAATAGACATATTTAATATAATAGTTCAGAAAGACTAATACTTTTGCTTTTTTAAAAAATTTTAGACTTTCTTTTTTTATATTGTTAAAAGTATTACGTACCAGTATGTCTCCTTTTTCCCTCATTGACCCCTCTCTGGCCATTTCCACCCAACAGGATAAGCCCCACCGCCTCAGTATCTGTGTCCATTGTGTATGCTAGTATGCATGGATACAAGTCCTTTGATCTCTTACCCCTCCACACCCTCCCCTTCCTTCCTTCTGAGGTTTGACTGTCTGTTGGTGTTTCTCCATCTCTGGATCTATTTGTGTTCATCAGTTTATGTTGTGTTGGGGGCTAGATGTAAGCTGGCAGGGTCCTTGTACCTGAAGGGGCTAGCAAGGCTGGGACCCTTACTCACACAGTTTTCCCAGAATTGTTTGGATGGTGGTTATCAGTATAATGAGAGCAACATTTGTAGAATGAGAATAGCCTTTCATAGCTTACCAAGAAGTCTGTAACTATTTACTGAGATATGCTGTACTGAGAACATGTCCTTCTGTTCTGTCCCTCCCTTAGAGATTAAGAGGAACAAAGAATACAGTCCTCTTGACAGACCTCCTATTCAGTGTGTTGTATATAAATAGGATTGTGTGGCTAATAAAGTTGCTTCAGCTCCTCGAGAGCTCTTTCTTTTCAATTCCCACCTCCCTGCCTCAGCCTGGCTCAACCTTGTCAGGCTGGCCCTGACAATGTTGTTCATTATAAATCACAAATGAGTGAGATCATGTGATATATATCTTTCTCTTACTGGCTATATTCACTTAGCACGATACTCTCCAGGACCCTCCATGCTGTCTCAAAGGGTGAGAGACCCTTCTTTTTTACTGCTACATCTTTTTTCTTCTTGAGATGCCTTTTTTCTTGTTTACTTTCTATTTCTAAGGGAATCTTATAATTTCTTATGCTTTCAGCTATCTATGTATAGCTTCAAAATCTACATAAAAAATCTGTTAGAATTCTCCACTTCCATATATAAAAAACTAAAATCATTCTATTCTTTCAAAACCAGGTCCTCCTCATGATTCCTCGTTTCTTTTAACAGCTTTTCTGTTCTCTTGGTCACAAAGAAAATCTTGAATTCACTCTTGGTTCTTCCTCTCTCTATACCATCCAGCTCAAATATGGCCAATCCTGTAAGTACACACACTAACCACTGTTTTCAGAATGCATTTTCATTCAGAGCCTCATTAGTTCCCACCCACACAAACACCTAGCTGGCCCTTGAATTCAAGAGTCTCTCCTACCCTCGTCTGCTGATACATTGCTGCCAAATTTTCTTAATGCATCTGTTTGTCCATGCTACTCTGTTCAAATTCTTTTGCTTGTCATAGCATATTAAATCTTAACCCCCAAACCTGGCTTTCTAAATCCCTCCCAGTATAGCCCCAAATTATCTTCCAGTCTTGTTTTCAACAATTACCCTCAGTTAATTAAATGTTCTAGCCAAATTAATTCTCTGTTCCTCTAAGGAGCCCCTATACTTTTCTCAATTTCATTATTTTCATTTCTTCAGTCTAGGAAGACATCACCCACATAATTACCATCCTAATGTTTTTCTGATCCTGTTTTAAAAAAGTGATCTTTTCCTCACTTGAGCCCCCACCTATATTTTGGGACTTAATTTGTATTATTGAGTTCCATTTTTACTTGTTTTATAGCTTTTAGTCAATTTGAAGTTCCTTGGGAAGAACTCATGTTTTGGTTTTCTTAGTATTGCCTTCAGTTCACCTCCTTAGAGGAAAGTGGTAAAAATATGAGCAGAAGAAGGCTCCCCAGATGATATCCCTGCGAGTGTCCCATAGTGTATTAGAAGCAATTGGAAGAGTCTGGTTGTGCCTTAGAAGAAGTGAACTTACAGAGAGGGAGACTAAAAAAACTATCCCATTTACCATCGCACCAAAAAAATTAAGATACCTAGGAATAAACTTAGCTATAGTGGTAAAAACTACAGGACACTGAAAAAAGAGATAGAGGAAGACATAAACAGATGGAAGAACATACTGTGTTCATGGATTGGTAGAATCAGCATCATCAAAACGTCCATATTACCCAAAGCAATCTGTAGATTCAATGCAATCCCCATTAAATTACCAATGGCATATTTCACAGATCTAGAACAAACGTTCCTAAAATTCATCTGGAATAAAAAAAGATCTCGAATAGCTGCAGCAATCCTGAGAGAGAAGAACAAAGTAGGTGGGAACTCAATACCAGATATCAAGGTATATTATAAAGCCACTGTTCTTAAAACTGCCTGGTACTGGTACAAGAACAGACATATAGACCAATGGAATAGAACAGAGAACCCAGAAATCGACCCAAGTCATTATTCTCAATTAATATTTGACTAAAGAGTCAAGAAGATACAATGGAGTCAAGACAGTCTCTTCAATAAATGTGTATGCTTTTTTTTGTCTATTTCAAATTCTTTTTCTTCAATATGTGAATTAAACCTTTACATTTGTAGACAGGACTAAAGTATTTGCTTATAATGCTATCATGTAGTTCTTTATTTACTTCTGATTCTTTCTCCATGTATTTCTTTTTTTAATTGAAAGTGCATGGCTCAGTGGTTAAGTGTTGACCTATGAACCAGGAGGTCACAGTTCAAATCTCGGTCAAGGCACATGTCTGAGTTGTGGGCTTGATTC
Source organism: Myotis davidii (assembly GCF_000327345.1). Classification (NCBI taxonomy): domain Eukaryota; kingdom Metazoa; phylum Chordata; class Mammalia; order Chiroptera; family Vespertilionidae; genus Myotis; species Myotis davidii. Next base: position 2,722 of record NW_006299709.1, read on the forward strand.
CCAGTGTGGGATGTACAGGAGGCAGGCAATCACTGATTCTCTCTCATCATTGATATTTCTATCTCTCTCTCCCTTCCTCTCTGAAATCAATAAAAATGTATTTTTAAAAGAGTGTTTCTAGTTGTTAAATTTATGCTTTTATAATGCTCTTAGTTTCCCATTTCCTTACTTTTGCATCTACAATCTGGATTCCCATATTTAAATTATATCCTTTGACTCCCACCTATTACCTAGCTATGTTATTTTATACAATAGTTTTAGAATATACAATATTTACATCCTACATTTCTGCTCTGTTCCCATCTGGAGTTAGTCTTGAATCTCCAATTGAGTATATATGTCTTACTAGTAGTTTCTTTGCTGAATTTTCCCCTGCGGGGTTTTGGTTGCATAAAATGTATCCTACAGAATAAAATAGACTTGCTGCAGATTTTACATCAGCACTTGCTGCTTCACCTTGCACTTTTCTATTATGTAAACTCATCTTATAAAATGGTTTTCAGGAAAGCTCAAGAATAAGTACTTTCTGCGTTACTGAATATTAAAACATTTTTCTTTAGTCTCAGCTAAAAACCCATGGTTACATATATTATTATACATCTTATTTTAGCCACATGTATAATAAATGGTTGCACAGAAACTCAGAGTCACCTGGCACTGAGAATTTGGACCCTAACTGCAAACCAGGCATGCATTTTCATTTTTTCTTCT
>NW_006299709.1:3605-5944 GCF_000327345.1 Myotis davidii
CTGCTTTTAGGACATTTTGAAATGCTGTTTTTAGGCTTTGTGCTCATCCCAGTTCCTGTCCCCACCTCCCTTTGTCTTGATAAGTGATGGTTCTCTGCCCCAAGCTCTAACTTCTGTTTTTTAGCAAATGTCAGACAAGTCAGGTACTGTCCCCACTAATCTCTTGATGTGAACACATTTGACAGATGCATCAATAACAAAGTAGTAACTAAAATGGCAGAAAAATCTTCATCTCTTTTACTTCTCTTATGATGTGGACTTGAACATCAAGAACATTGTAGTTGTGGGGAGAAGAAAATGGCAGTTGAAAAGGCAGATATGTCCTGCACCTCGTCTTGGAGCCAGGCTGGAAAAGCAACTAAATCAGAGAACACCCACCTGTAATTAACAAATTGGACACTCCTGAGGAGACAATTATCAACAAGAAAGGGCAGAGGACGCCTGGAGAATAGGTAGGGACAGGAATCTGGGCAGGAGAGGGCCACCTGGTCATGAAGCTGAGAGAGTGAAGTGGAAGTTGCATTGCACCTGAAGAATGGACCTTGAAAGAACTGACTCCTTTCATCCCCTTGCCCTCTACCTGAACCTTAGGCATTCCTTTTGATTCCTATAAATTTTGTTAAGACTGCCTCTCAGGCACAGATGGTTCATTTGAAGTATCCATCTTATATAAAAAGTGCTGTTTGAAATTTTAACCCTGATAGTATAGCTTCTGTCTTAAATAATAAGGAAAATAAGACTACTCCCATTCCAGAGAGGCTATAAACTCTGCCCCAGACAGAGCTGTCAGTGCTGACACCAAGCCAGGCCTTGAGATATGGTCTCATGGCCCCTTCCCAGCACACAGGCCTTCTTTCTCAGAAGGCCCAGAGGTGCTGGGCTGCATATCTGGTGCTTCGGACAGGTGGGGCACGCTGTCCTAGAACACATAGATAGGAAGGTAGTCACTATACTGATGCTGTACTGTGTCGGGAACAAATTGTGTAAACAAGGCTTTGTAATTTTGTGGTTTTCGCAAATAAAAATGCTGTAACTCCTGTAGTCAGCACTGCAGTTCAGCCTCTGCTTTGGCAGGGTGCTGTAACTGTAGTCACTGGCCAGCTTAATAAAGGCTCCTAAATTTTTATCTGAGTGCCTGGTGGTCGTCTCTGCGGGTCACCCCATGACAAGGGAGTCTAATGAACCTGTAGCTCCAAACTTTGATCATTTATCTGTGTTCTAAGCACAGGTATATATATATATAGATAGATAGATAGATAGATAGATAGATAGATAGATAGATAGATATAGATATAATATAGATATATAGATATAGATAGATATAGATAGATATAGATAGATATAGATAGATATATACATACCTGTGCTTAGAACAGATATATATACTTTCTTCCTAACAGAACCCTAGCTTTGGTTATATATATACTTTCTTCCTAACAGAACCCTAGCTTTGGTTCCATGACCTATAGAAAAGGAAGCATTAGAGCAGTCAAATGGAAATGGCTGACACTGCTCTCTCTCCAGCCAAGAGAAGCTATGCTATGTGAGGGTAGCAATGCAGACATCAGAGTCACATTCAATACCTTGGATTCAGAGTGATGATTCCCTGCATATTCCTGTTCATTTTGCCTGCATGGACCCTGCATAAAATGGATGGATCATGATACACTAAAAGGGACTGACATGATACTAATTAAGGAGGAGCTCCAATAGTGTTGTGGTTTTCTTACTAAAACACATACACAGAACTGCTGACTCTTTTATTGCAGTGATTGATTTAATAAATTAATCCCACCTGACCCAACTGAAGAACCATCGATCCAGTAGCCCAGAGAACTTTTTAAGTCCTGGGAATAAAGGGTGAAGCCACATTTACCTAGGACATTAGTGAAAATAAAACGGAAAATTTCCGTAACTGACTTATTTTGGCTAGATGGAATCAACTTTGGACATCACACCAAGATGGAAGAATGATAGAGCACATGTATATTCACAGAAACTATCTGGTCCATTGCTATGATTTAATAAATTGAATTCTGAATGAATAGGTAAAAATAAATAATATCAAAAATATAAAATAAAGTTATGAAAAGAAATGTAATATTGAAAACACTTAAAGGAAAACAAAACTAACAAACTATTGCCATTAGACAAGAGGCTGCATGCTTCTCAGCGTCTATTAAAATCTCATACTATCATGCAGGCAAGTAGTGCCCGAAGGAAGTTGCAGTGCACTGTATACATTAAGAAATTTGTCTTCATGGTGAACATGAGCCTTCTGTTCAACCAACAGCCATCATTCATTAAACAGCGAAGTACATTAGACAGCATGGGAAGGT
>NW_006299709.1:6119-19692 GCF_000327345.1 Myotis davidii
CTCAGGCCTGGAGGCCAGCAGGCCCTCGGGCCCCTGGAGCCTCGGGAATCTGCTCCAGTGAAAACCCGGCGATTCACTGAATCCCTCGGACCCTGATGGAGAGAGCACGCGGCCTCGGGTTCGGCAAAGTCACTGAGGCCGTGCACACCGTGAAGCAGCCTTTGGCTCTGGGCAGAAGTGTCATTGAAAATCAATTTTAAAATAACCAGTAGCTCGCCCCAGCCCATTTGGCTCAATGAATAGAGTGTCGGCCTGCAGACTGAAGGGTCCCGGGTTCGATCCTGGTCAGGCCACGTGCCTGGGGTGCAGGCTTGATCCCCAGTGGGGGGGTGTGCAAGAGGCAGCCCATCCATGATTCTCTCATCATTGATGTTTCTGTCTCTCTCTCCCTCTCCCTTCTCTGAAATCAATAAAAATACATATTTTTTAAAAAAAACTCTCAGATTCCTCTTTCTCTATAGTCATACTTATTCTTTTTAATCAAATTTATTGGGTGACATTTGTCTATAAAATTATATAAGTTTAAATTGTATAACTCTATGATACATCATCTGTACATTGCATTTGAGTGCCCAACACTCAAAATAAAATCTGCTTCTGTGACCATACACTGGCACTCCCACTCCCGTCCCTCTGGTAACCACCATACTGTTGTCTGTGAGTCTCTGTTTGTCTTTTTTGTTCATTTGTTGCTTTCAGTTTTATATATCACTACAAGTAAAATCATATGATTCTTGACTTTTTCTATGACTTATTTTGCTTAGAATATTTATAAGATGCAACTATGTTGTCACAAATGGCAGATTTCATCTTTTTTATGGCTGAGTAGTATTCCATTGGATATATGTACCACATCTTCTCCAATCATCTATCAAGGGATAATTCATTTGTTTTCATAACTTGGCCACCATGAGTAATGTTGCTAGGAAAATATGGGTGTATATATCTTTGCAAATACTTTTTTTTCTCAAATTTTTGAGTACATACCCAGCAGAAGGGGTGCTGGGTCATATGGTAACTCTATTCCTAATTTTTTGAGAAGTCCCCATACTGTTATCCGGTGGTTATACCAGTTTACATTCCCTCCAGTAGTGAATCAAACTTACTTTTGACTTCTCTTTCCCAAAAGACATACAAAAAACTAAATATCAAAATTATATAATATATTGCAGCTATTTAATTAATACTACCTTCTCATTACGGTTTTGAGTAATTCAATTTTGATGGACCTTGGTATAATTTTGTTGACATTTCTTGTGCTTGGTGTTTTTTAAGGTTCTTGGTTATATGAGTTTACAATTTCCATCATATTTGAAAATTTACTGGCAATCATTTATTCATTTCTTTCTGTCCTAGTCTCATCACCAAAAGTCCAAAAATAAACATATAGTAGCCTACTCACAGCTGACCCTCAAGTTACCAATGGTCTTAATTTATTGAAATGCTTCTCTCTGTATTTCATTTTGAAGAGTTTCTATTGATATGTCTTCACAATTATTAATCTTTATCTACAATATCTGATGTGGCATTTATCCTATTAAGAATTTTTTCATCTCAGTTGTTACAGTTTTTGTCCTCAGATTGTTTGATTTTAATCTTTTACTACCTGCCAAAGCTCTACTCTTGAATTATAATTTTGATAACTATTTTAATGACTTTTCAGATAATTTAGATATCTGTGTCAAATTTGAGTTTTGATTGTTTTATTTCTTCCCTTCATTATGGGTTTTCTTTCTCTGTATCTTTGCATGCCTGATAATGTTTGAAAATTGCTGACACTGAATTTTGCTTTGTTCCATGCTGAATAGTTTCTCATTTCTAAAATTCTTCTTGAACTTTGTTCTGATGTGCAGTTAAGTAACTTGAAAATGGTGTATTCTTATAGATTATTTTACTATCTTAAAATTCTCACTAGAAAAGAAACCATCTTATAATTGCACCCGGATACACTATTTTGGCTGCCTTATTCTTGGCACAAAACTGACTTTTATGAAGAAAATAAGGCGTGACATTGCTTTGACTATGCTACAGTAAAACTTTTGAAAACAGCAGAAAAGCCAATAAAATTATAAGTGATATCACATTGAAACTCAACAACAGCAAATATAAGCACCAACAGTTTGAATTCTAAAGCTGTCTATATCGCATTTTTCAGCCAATTTGCGATAGTATAACGGGGAATGTTGGACAATTGAATGACCCATGCAGGAATCTTCATATGGCTTTGCTTTTATTGACTTCAGGAGGGTTCCCAGCTGATGGCCTATGGAGAATGAAATCCAGCCCACACTGCTTGCCAAGCTGTGAGCTTGGGGATATGACTGCATCTGCCAGAGGACGTGGCACATTTTTCTAATTAACGTAAAGACATCTGTTGTCTTAAGGTGCATCCCATGGGGCTGCATTTACCCAGAGGGAGTAAATTCTGCTTTGTACAAATATTGCCTTTACACTATTGAAATATTTGTAGCCAAGAGATTTTATTTTAACCTTTACTTTTCTCTAGATTAATTTCTTAGATAGAAATTCACCTAATATTTTATTAAAAGTTCTTTCAATGTTTTATTTCCTATTTCCATATACATGCACATACCCCCAAAAATCAAATAATCAGGGTCTCTTTCCTATCCCTCCAATTCTGGAGAACCATTTCTAAATCACTTTGTTGACGCTTCTAATGAGTAACATCAAATCAATAATTTTTTTTTACATTTGCTATTAGGTAATATTTTACATCTGCTATACTCATTATATAATAGATGAGAATGTGTTTACTAACACATTAATATTTAATTATTTAGTTATTGCCTCCTGAGTATCTGACTTTCTCCTCCCTATTACATAAGAGACATACCTATCTGACTTAGGAAACATGAGGATATGCTATAGAAAAATAGCAAAGAGAAAGAATAAGGTAATAATCAACTTCTTATCTGCCAAACAGTGTTATGCAGAAAGACTGTCATCTTAAGATCCATGCAATCACCTTTAAAAGATTTCTAAATTAGGCCCTGGCTGTTGTGTCTCAGGGGTTCGAGTATCAGCTCTCCCACTGAAGGCTCACGGGTTCACTCCCTGCCCTGGATCTGGGCACATGTGGGAGGCAAACAGTCGATGTCTCTCTCACATTCATGTCTCTCTCTCTCTCACTCACTCTCTTTCTCTTACCTCTGTCCCTCCCTCCCCTTCTCTGTCTGAAAAGAAATGGAAAGAATATCCTCAGTTGAGCATTAATAAAAAAATCATATATATATATGAGTCTCAGTGTTTGTGGGTTCACAGCTGAGGCAGCAGGTCCCTGGCCGGTGTGGCTGTAGGGTCCTGGGTGGTGCCCGGGGGTTCCCAGGTGGAGGTGAAGCTGGGCTCCCAGTCACAGCCGCTCTCCCCTTTAAGATGACGTGGTCTCTGCGGCAGAGCCGGCTGCCCCAGGAGAGACTGCAGCGGTAGAGGCCGCCCAGCTAGGGGAGTGGAGTCCACCAGCCCCGACAAGTCCCGCAGAATATAACTGTCCATCACTCACTCACCCACACACACCCCACCCACACACACTCCCCTTTCGCCCCCTCACTCACTCACACTCTCTCTCTCACTGCCGTCCTATAGGCCACCATTTTGAATCTCTATATTTTATAATTTTTTAAATTTTAATCTATCATCCTAAATTCTACAATTTATAATTTTTAAAAACACAAAAATATGTAATTTTCAAAGATATCCTTTATACTTTTTTATGTTGTCTTTTATGTTTTTAATAATCTTAACCATGTTGAAGCAATCTTGATATGTAAGAATAAGACAATTGTATAATCATATAAGAGTAAATAGCTAAGTGATATTACAAGGAATCAATTAAGAACTGATTTTCACAATCAGTATATCATATAGTTGGTAACCCCTCCAAAACTTAAATAGCAGCAAGAGTACTGAGAATTTTGATTTACTATTATTGATGTTGATGACAGCTAATCTGAAAAAAGGATGTATACAGTTAAGTAATAGAAGGTAGGTGATGGAAGATTAAAAACAAGAGAATTATATAGCTACTAGAGGCCCAGCATGCAATACCGCGTGGCCCCACTCACCTGTGTGCTCCCAGAACACCTGCCTGCTACCCCACCTTGACACCCTGACCTCTCCACCCAGAGCTCAAGTACACCTGGCCCCGCCTCCGCCGCCTCCGCCTTCTCTGGCTGCTTCAAGTCCCACCCTCGTCCCTGCAAGTCGCCTCCTCTGGGACCAGCGCACTTCTGCCCTGTCTCCGGAGCAACGCAGCAGCTCCGCCTTCTCGTGGCGCCGGAGGAGAGCAGGGAAGCCTCGTGCCTGCTCCATAGTTTCCAGTGCCGCTTCCTGGCGGCACCTGCTCTGTGCTCCTTCCCCTGGCGGGTGGGCAGCGGAGTGCTCTGAGTGTGAGTGGTGGGTGGCAAAGGACTGGTGAGGTGGGGCTCTATGGGCTCTCAGCCCTGCCCTCCCCGCCCCGGGATGGTCCCGCCTCCTCCGAGTGCCTCCCCACTTCTGCCCCTTCTCTGGAGCAATGCAGTGGCTCCTCCCAGCTGCCACGCAGCCTCCTAAAAAGAACGGTTGTTGGCGTGAAGGCGTCAGGACCATTAACATATTAGCTCTTTATTTAATAGGATTTCCACATATTTCCAGGAACAGAAAATTTGTAATGAGTGTGTCCTCATTATCTGCAACTTTATGCTGTTGTGTTTTTCTTTCTTTTTTACAAAAAATATATTTTATTGATTTTTCACAGAAAGGAAGGGAGAGAGATAGAGAGTCAGAAACATCGATGAGAGAGAAACATCGATCAGCCGCCTCCTGCACACCCCCACCTGGGGATGTGCCCGCAACCAAGGTACATGCCCCTGACCAGGATTGAACCTGGGACCCTTCAGTCCGCAGGCTGAAGCTCCATCCACCGAGCCAAACCGGTTAGGGCACTGTTGTGTTTTTCTAAAGCTCCTAATGCACTTTCCATTCTATTGTGAAAGATTACTAGAGGAATGGGCTTAATAGAAGGAGGTGGGTTTCCTGAAGAGAGACTGGCACACAAAGGAGGTCAGGTTAGGATTGTTCTATCACATTGCTTCATCATGAAGATAGAAAAAAGCTTATCAATTGCCAGAAAAATATCAAGACTAGTGAGTAATATCAAATCTCATGTGTTGCTATGACTCAAAATCCTTTGCCTGTAACATCCACACACTAAAATGATATACCAGGGCAGGATATATAGATGTGAATGTGGTTTGAACCTAACAGTGAATTAAGACTTCAATTGATTACTTGGTCATCTAATGAGTTGCTTCACCTTCCAGCCTGTTATTTGAAATTTCACATGTCAATCATCATCTTTCACAGGAATGATTACCATTTAAACTAAGGATACTTACATATCCTGGGAAACCACTGGGTACATCTCCATAAATTACTCTGGGGGCGGGGGGCGGGGTAGGACTGTCTGAGGCCAAACAAATTCCTTCTTTGGAGAGTCATCTTTATATTCACTTGGAAAATTTTTGAACGAAATAAATTTATATTGTTACTTCTATCTTTCACTTTCTGAAAATTTGCAACAATTATTCCTTCTATATTTTAAGAATTTTTTCTCTCTTATTAGTTTTATGATCAATTTAAATTTAGTATCTTAAGATAATTATGGTTCTGATACTGTAAATATATTATTCAAAGCAGAAACTTCAAAATGGAATACTACATTAACTCCCTTGCATGCAGATTTATCTAACATACCAGTGAAAGGCCTTATATTAACCAAACATGATATAGGGTAAGAACTCCAAGAAAATGACTAGCATTTGAACTTAATAAAACAAAAAAAATTTACAGTATAACAGGTACTGGCATTTGAACAAAGAAGAAAAAAAAAGCATGTTTGTAAAATCAGTTCTAATTTTTCTAATGCAAACAAGAATAAGTTCTTATTTTCTTTTGTAAATTAGGATTTTAAAGTCTAATGTTCTACAATTTTAGGACATGTAATGGACCTATGTTAGACATTTAGTCTTTCTAAAAATATATTTATCTAACTGGCAAATAAATCACTTTGCATTTGTCTAATCAAGTGCTCTATGATTTTTTAAAAGTCTCACAAAGAAATTTACTTGAGCAAAACCATTTTATACATGATGAAACTGGCATTGAAATATAGTTAGAGGTTTTATACTTGTTATTCTCTCTCTCTATATATATATATACGGCAGCCCCGGCATGTGCCCTTGACTGGAATCAAACCCGGGACCCTTCAGTCCATAGGCCGACACTCTATTTAGCCAAATAAGCTAGGGCTCATTTAATTATTCTTATTGTGCAAAATTCCACTAAAGAACTGTGCATCATTACTTTCATCTGTTGTGTTGACTGGTATATGAATAGTTTCCAACTTGGGGGAATTACAAATAAGATTGGTATCAGCACTCTTGCACTTGTACCCTGATGTACAATATTACCTAAGAATGGAATCAATAGGTCTTTTGGTACATATATTTTTAACTTTATGCAAAAATCTAACAAGTTCAGATTAAAATAGTTGTGGAGCAAAGTTTATTTGTAATGGCTATTTTTTCCTTTTTGTTTTTTAAGTAACCTGTTGATATATCATTGTCGGTCAAATGAGTATGTGAAACAGCTGAAGGTTGTACCAATTTTTATTTTGTTTAAAGCTCAGTTTCCTTTTTGGTTTTTATTGTATATGTGTTGGGTTTGCAGCATGCACTTGCACAGATAATGAACGTTTTCTGGTTAAGTAAACATGATGCACACTGTTCTGTAACAGAAAACCCTATTGTGCCTTACCTATGTGCTTTTGTGGGCACCATGTTTATGAATAATAAAAATGATTTGTTATCTAAAGAGAATAAATTTTAAATTCTCAAAAAAATCTAACAAGTAAAAATGTTTAAAAAGGAAATAAACAAAGACAGTCTTTTATAATTTCATAACTGAGCCAGGGATTTATGTCAGGTTGTTAATTTGTTGAAAATCTTAATAAAGATTTAAAACATGACTTTCCTAAGTCACTTGACTGGCAACTGTCAAAGATAAGATTCTGGACTGTTTATTTCAAGTTCTGTAGTAATATTGGGTCCAATTCCTCTTTAATCAAATGTTCGTCCATTGGTAGCATATTTAGAATAACAAATAATTAATTGTTATGCTATCTAAATCAATTCCTATCACTTACTTCCCAGTGGAGAAAAATAAGGCTATTAGAGAACTATAAATGTTGATTCACTTTTGAAATACTTTATTTAAAGCCATGAAGTTTGTAAAATCACAGGGGATAAGAATATTTTACTTGAGACTGAATTAACAAATAATAGAACAACACAGAGAAATAAAGCCACATTTTAAGTAGGTGAATCAATGAAATACAGATTTTTTTTTTAAGCAGAGTACATTATTTCACTAATTGATTTTTGTTTTTTCAAGCAAGATTGAATTTAAGAACCTTGTAAAAACAGGTCACTAGCATTTTACTTGTAAGACATACTTGAGTCCTTATGCTTTGTTTCATTTTGTCTTTGCAGAAGATGGGCCTTTTGGAGAGCTAGAAAACTCACGTCAGACAGGTTGCTTAGGAAGTGCTAAAGCCTGACAATAATTTCTCCTCTTATGTGGCTTCCTTGGCACCATTTGTTCATGATTAAGACAGTAATGTTTGCAAGCATTCAAAAACAGAGAAATAAGGAATTTTAATTCTTATATGGCCTTAGAATATAATCTAATCTTACCCATGATAAATATCTATAGCCTCTGTTAACCAAACTGTACCTATCAAACTGCTATCTTGTTCTTGGGGGGCACTTTGTGAAATACGTAATTGTTTGACCATTGTGCTGTACACTTTAAACTAATAGAAATAATATTGAATGTAAACAGTAATTTTAAAAAAATTTAAAATGAAATAAAACAAAGAAAGATTTATAAAGAAGCAGGAACTTCCAATAAATTTCTTACCTACTTAAAAATGCAATTTTTAAATTTTCAAGTGCCTTTTTAAAATTCTTAACTTTATCCATAAGTCATGCATGTTATAAATGCTTGTGAAATATTTATAAAAATTATTGGGGTGATATTTCCTTGGGAATTTCAGTAGATTAAGGCATTTGACTTTGGTTCTGTTTTCTCAGCAATCTTCTGAATATTTCCAAATCTTATTAATAGTTTTCTTCAGTTTTTGCTCCCAATTAACCTTTATAGTTTCTTTAATACAAAAACATTGCACTTTCTAGCATTTGCATTTTTATCTTACTAATAACATTTTTCATCTCCATATTTTGATTTCAAATCTAATTATTATGAGATTAATATCATGAGTTGTAAAGCCACTATGTTATCATTAACTTCTTTTCAAGCAAAAAATTCAAATTTACCTTATCATTGTTCATTGCTCAACATCCTGTTATATGCATTGATCTTGATTGGCTTTGTACACGTCTTATTTTGGATGCCTTAGTCCATGACTCTCTCAGTGTGTCCTAATGGAACCAGGTGGATATGATTTAATCAAGCTGAAAAGTTTTAATCATCTGAATATGCACATGAATATACACATCAAACAATGCATTAGCATTTCCACATTTATACAGAAACACACAAAATTTAATACCTAGTTAGTTGCAAGGAATTCTGCTAAACTCTTGAGGTAAAGTAGATTACCTTATTTAATTTCCACAAAACTCCATGCCATAGGATCTATGACTTGTTCCATTTTACAAACAAAGAAATTACATTATCTGTGTTCATCACCACCACGTAATCCATCTAGTTCTACTCCCCTTTTCCTCCTCACAGCCCATAACCCTTCTTTTCCCCAAGCCCCCAACCCAAGCACCAGGCTAGCTAGGCATGCTCTCACATTAAGGTCTTTGTTCACACATTCCATGAGTTCAGAATTTAAGGATCTGGAATAAAATTCACTTCACAAGTGCCTCTTATTGACAAAATTCACTTATCATCTCATAGTTTGAAAAACACACGCCACTGTCAATATTTTGTTTTTGAAATATTATAAAAGAGACTTCAAGGATAGCTCTCTAAATAAACAAGAGGGTCTTTTACCATCACAAAAAATCATGACAAAGAAAAAACTAAAATGCAGTTATCCCTCTTAAACAGATTTTTACCCCCTATTATTTGGAGTTTACTGCTAAAGGGAACTTTATTTTCCTATCTCAGGAATAGGACTCCTATACTATTTTTTAAAAAATCACAATAAAATTGACAAAACCAATTACTGATTTACATATGATTTAGCTCTGTGATTAAAAAATAGAATTTTATAATTGCACCAACAATGACCAATCAGAAAAATCAATTGTATGCAACTTGATTTAATATATTGCTGCATCTACATTTTAAAAATGGTCATCGTTTACATAATTTACATTTTATTCAACAGCAAAATTAGTAAGAGAAACCTCTTTGTCAAAATCTTGGAAGGTTTTCTTTGTGCAGTGTTTAACTTCTCTCCTCAAGGAAGTTTGAAAAAAATAATTTTGAGTAAACTGATGGCTGTTTATAATCAGCTCCATTGTTTTCTGTTGATTTCTTTTTTTTATAATTTTGCAAATTTTCCCTATGATTGCTCAATCAATAGGATTAATTTATTGGTTATAATGCCTGGTGCAAAATAAAACATAATTTTTATTCTTGGGACACAATCTTGTAATGGTACAGGATAAGAGTGCATCTGCTATTAAAATGCATAACCTGATCCTTACTTCCCTAATGGTCTATTCATTGGATCCTGTGTAAAATCATTTATTGTCAAAATAGCTCATATTCAGTGCTAATGCTGACTAAATAATTTTAAATTATAAATTGCTATCTTGACTTAAAATCAACTAAATTATATTTTTAAATCTCAATCAGAGTTATATTTAAGATATATTAAGAATGTCTTTATGCCAATATTTTTTAAATTAAATTTATTTTAGAGATAGAGAAAGGGAGAGGGAGAAAGAGAGAGAAAAATATTGATGTGAAAGAGAAACACCAATCAATTGCCTCCTACATGCACTCCTCTCTGGGATCTAACCTGAAACCTAGGTATGTGCCCTGACCAGGAATCAAATCTGTCGCCCTTTGACACACAAAAAGATGGTCCAACCAACTGAGCCACACCAGACAGGGTTTTATGTTAACGTTTTAATAAAAATAACCTAATCATTTAATGATATTAAGTAAAAATTTTAAATATTGAATTGGAGATGGATTTTTTAACAATAATATCAAAATGCATCCATTCAATTCAAACTTATTCTTTATAGAGTTACTCAGAAATGTGCAAATCTTATCCAAGCAATATTACTTAATCTTAAAACATTTTAGAACTGCATTTTTGGAATTATTACCAGAGCTATAAAATTCAACATGAAAAACAAAAACAATATTCTACTTTAATTAAAGTAAGAATAGAACCTTTATCGTTCTTTTTATTTTCTTCTTCTTTCCTATCATTATACAATTTAGTTAAATTTCATCGCATTTTCTTAGGGCTTTACAACCTTAAAAAGGTTACATTGTGGAGTTATATGAACTATATAAAATAGAATATATAATAATAAAAGCATAATATGCTGCCTTAACCAGTTTGGCTCAGTGGGTGGGAGTCAGCCTGCGGACTGAAGGGTCCCAGGTTCGATTCTGGCCAAAGGCATGTACCTTGGTTGTGGGCACATCCCCAGTGGGAGTGTGCAGGAGGCAGCTGATCAGTGTTCCTTTCTCACCGATGTTTCTAACTCTATCTCTTGCCCTTCCTCTCTGTGAAAAATCAATAAAATGTATTTTTTTTAAAAAGGCATAATATGCTAATTAGACCGGACAGCCGAACAACCTTCCAGATGAAGCCAGGGCTGCCAGGGCCGAGTCAAGCCACTGTGGCTGCAAGAGCCAAGCTCCTTGCACAAATTTCATGCATTGGGTCTCTAGTCAGTTAATAAACATATAGAAGTTATGTAATAAATGTGGTTAGTTGATAACATGGCCACAAATAATTAGTAATGTAATTAAATTTCAAGAAGTCAACGTTGCTTGCATAGTCTACATAAAGAGCAATATAATGTAGTACTGAATCATTCCACTTATTTGAAATTAATAACTTCCAAATATATTTTACTGGTAAAATTAAAAGCATAAGTCAGAGTACTCTGCACACTACAAAGGAAAATAATTATTTTAAAAAACAGCTATAAAGAAACAGTACTTGCACTTAGAACTTTACATTGAAAGCTAAGATCTTACTTCATGTTACAGGATGTCAACAAATATACTAGCTTTAAAGTTTAGCAGATTTGAGGAAAATTAATGCAAATAATATTTAGATGAACAGTAGTGTAACATATGGAAACTGACCTCAAAACAAAGAAATAATAAAATAGATTATATCCTATATCAAGTATGCAATAGAATTAATGAGTCTACAGAAACAAGAAGTGCTTATAACACATAAACAATTTTTCTATCAATTTAAATGTTTTTTTAATTTTTGAACTAATGAAATTATTTGTTATTTTTTAAAAATTTATTAGCCTCCTCTTGTTCAACCCTATCTTCATTTTAGGAATTCTTTTCTCCCCAAAGAAAATGTTCTTTCACTATAAACATTTTAAACAATTGTTTTTCTTCCCTTAAATTTGCTAGCTTTCCTGTCCTTTCCTGATGTGTTTCTGGATAACTCCAACACCTTTTAAATATTTATTAACTTCTCTAACTGAATAGTTATGTAAATATCAGAGAAACTGGAAAATGATGAAATAATTTTGCTCCTTAGTACTTGCACAAAATGAAAATCCACTAATCCATTTAAGCACACTTTGATTGCTTTTCCTGTAGAATAGCCAAGAAATTTCAAATTTAGTTTAGAAAATGAATAAGAATTATTAAGAAAAGTAGACATTTAATTTTCAACTTGGGTTTTATCACTATCAGGAAATCTTTTCTGTCTCCCAGAAATACCATGTACTACTTATGAAGAACTTGGACTAAGACTGTTGGCAATAAATTTGGGACTTGTTGGGCTCACATACCCAGGGATCTGCCCACCAGGAAAAGCACCAAAGCCTATACCCCTGGAGACCCACCGACATAGGGCAGTCCAAGGGAAGGCAAGCAGCGAGGTTGGGAGGACATAACCTTTACTGGGTAGGATAATCTCCTTCAGTTACTTCCTTGTAGCTTATTAGTATAGCAGTGACCTTGGAATAGCCCTTATAATGGGACACAGGGATTAACCTAGACAAGATTAAAATCAACAGAACTAGATAGAGACAGGATTTTTGGCAAAGGTCAGATAAGAAACTATGGAAATAAAACAAGGAACTACAGAAGGTTACCCAAAACATACCATGATGTGATAATAGAGACATGCTTATAGGATCAAATGGTATAAATACAGATGTAACAGGACAATAAAGAGAGAACATGGCTATGCTGATCATCTAAACGCTGTCTCCGTGTCATTCCTTCTTTGTCGACTCCGTCCACACCTTTGGGAACCCCTGGATCTGCTGGGGCAGGACACCAACAGAAAAGAGCAAAAAAGATGAAAACATGAAAGCAGGCAGAGGGATCTTAAAAGGTACATATTATTGCCCCATTTATACCTCTGAATGTGGGAAGTATATTCTAGATTTTTAAAAGTCTATTGCATTTTCTCCAGCTTCTTTAGCAGTGCCAACATTGGTAGATATATATAAAAAAAATTCCTCACCATCCTTTATTCTACCTCTAAAATTTAAAATAAGTATTTTGAAAATGTTCAGTCAAAAATTCTTTGCTAATTTCTTTCTGAGAAATCACCTACATGACTGATTACTTTAAATGTAATTAAGATGAACTTTCAACAATGTGTTTGTTTGTTTGTTTTTCCCTATAGAAATCCTAGGCATTTTGTTCTTAATTTAAATAAAATTATCAAAATGACAGAATAATTTCCAGTACTGATGAAGGAAAGGAGTTTGGCCTCTCTTCTCATTTTTTTTCAAAAGTTTAAAATAATTTTAAATAAAGGTAATTATGATTCTAATAGGTTCTAAGGCTAAATACAAAAGATATATTTGTTCATACTTTACCTAAACTCTAGTGAGAGAAGAGTGAATAATAGACCTTTGGACTCAGAGAGTTTAAATCACAGTTAAAAAATAAAGAAATAATGGTAATTCCAGTGAGAGATTATTTAAAAAATAAAACAGTTGTTATGATGAAATATAATGGGAGGCATGTAGTGGACTTCATTTAATAGGTTATTAAGAAGTAATGGTAGCCTTAGCTGGATTGGTTCAGTGGGTAGAGTGTAGGCCTGCAGACTGGGCTCAATCCCCAGTAGGGAGCATGCAGGAAGCAGCTAACCAATGATTCTCTCTCATCTTTGATGTTTCTATCTCTCTCTCCCTCTCCCTTCCTCTCTGAAATTAATATCCTATCTAATAAAGAGAAACATGGTAATTAGCCATACCTCTGCTACCCTTCCCATTGGCTAATCAGGGCGATATGCAAATTAACTGCCAGCCAAGATGGCGGCCGGCAGCCCTGCCCACGCTCACACACACGC
>NW_006299709.1:20628-20984 GCF_000327345.1 Myotis davidii
ACCGAGGGATGGTGCCTGCCCTCTGCCACCTGGGAGCGGGCCTAAGCCAGCAGGTCGTTATCTCCTGAGGGGTCCCAGACTGCGAGAGGGCACATCCCTCTCACAATCTGGAACTGCTGCCTCCCAACCGCTCACCTACCTGCCTGCCTGATTGCCACTAATCACTTCTGCCTGCCCGTCTGATCACCTCCTAACCACTCCCCAGCCAGCCTGATCGATGCCTAACTGCTCTCCTGCTGACCCGATTGCCCCTAACTTCCCTCCCTTGCCAGCCTGGTTGCCCCTAACTGCCCTCCTCTGCAGTCCTGGTCACCCCCAACTGCCCTCACTTGCCAGCCTGGCCACACCCTAACTGC
>NW_006299709.1:21014-36684 GCF_000327345.1 Myotis davidii
TCTACATCTGGACTGATAGGCAGCCATATGATCTATACTGCCAAAGCAATCATTAAAAAATTGAACCACTTTCTTACACCTTACATCAAACAACTATTGCCCTTAAAACCCCTCCTCAGCCCCCACCTTAGGTTCTGCTTTCCCAGTTCACTCAGATTAGGTTATGATTGGTCGGTTTCTATGTCTTTCAGCTTCAAAAGCTCCACCTCCTAGGCAGCCATTGGCTCCTGGCACTTCACCCAGATTAGGTTCTGATTGGTCGGTTTCTATGCCAGTCAGTACCTCTGCGCCTATCTCTGGGCCTGATCAAAAAGGCAGGGCTGATTAGGAGTCCCCCAGGTGGCCTGGAGAGAAACAGAGGCACAGCTGCTGGGGAAGCCCAGAGAGAAAGAGAGAGGCAACAGCTGATAAACAGCTGCCACAGAGGCTGTGGATCAGACCCTGCCTCTCTCTCTGCAGGCCTCTCTCCAGGCCTGATCCACAGCCCCCTCAGTACTCAGTGTTGGGTCACTGGGCCAGCACCAGCTACAGTCAGTGCTGCTTCATCACGGCAACCCAGCACTGACTTCCAGTGTTTGGTCGAGCCTTCAGTTTTTATGGACCCTGGCTCTTTATATATATATACTGTAGATGTATATGTGTGTGTGTGTGTGTGTGTGTGTGTATTTTTTCATTATTTTACAATTTCTGGTTAAATTTTATCATTGTCAATTTCTACTCCTCCCATTATACCCAGTGTATTTATTAAATAATGTCATTAAATATGGTTTTTTGAAAATATGTAAAATTTAATTATATGCATATTTTTCTTTATTTTACTGTAAATTATAAAATACATATAAAATTATTAAAAGGCACAATTCATTGAGCCAATATAAGTCTAAAATTATGTTAATAAAATAAGTGTCCTGAATATATCTAACAAAATTTATAGAAGTATAGTGACTATTCAACAAATCTGTCATTGTTTTTACTGTTTTCCACAGTTATTTCAATTTTTGTTTCTTGAAGCATATAGGAGAAAATATATAGAGAATGAACTATGTAATTAAGCAATTTAGTAGGCATTTATAAAACCCTGAATCCAAATACTAGATAATATAACTTTGTCCAAAAGCACATAGAACAGTTAAAAATAGTCATGATATAAGAATACTTAGTTTCTGATATTGAAATATAGGGACCTAAAAGACTTCACACAATCTCCTTAAATAGAAACTGAATTAACACCTAGGACACACGTTAAGAAAATGACCAAAAAAAATTGTTTTTGTTATAATTAATAAGTCATCTTTAAAAATCTGGCCCCATTGATCTACTAAGTTCCTGGAAATAAAATAATAAATAAAATTTTGAAATGTGTAATACACACTTTTCTCTGAACACAATGACATCAAATTTAATATCAAATGAAAGTCAAAAATTATAACCATAGTTTTGGAAAATTAAACATTAATGTTTAAATAGCTCATGTGTTAAAATATTTTTTACTGAATAAAATTAAAATAAAAAATAAAAAATATGAATTCTAAGTAAGTGATATTTTGAGAATAAGATATTTTCTTATAAATAATTGAACCATTACTTTTTAAAAGGATGGTTGAGTTTGTCTTTAAGTAAAGAAAATTAAAGAATGGAGTACATATAAATCAAGAAAAAATGTTACACTTTAGATGATAAAAACATATATGGATTGTTTTCTTAAAAACAAGATATAAAGCTCAATATCAGGTGTATTGATGAATGATTGAAGGAACAAATAAACAAAGTTGAAAATGAAAAGTTTTCAAAGATAAACAATTCTGATGGACAATATTATGAAAACCTGAGTCAAGAAATTTAAAAACATATGAAAAGAATAAATTTCTCAAAAATCATATAAAGAATTAGAAATCATAAATAGCAATTACAGAGACATTAATGAAATAGGAAAAACTGAGGTGGGTTTGGAGGTGAAGTCTAGCAAAATATACAAAAAGATACAATTCTAATCTTAAACCAACTCTTCTAGATAGGAAGGAAAATTAGGAACTTTATCTCAACTCTTTCTAAGCTAAAATAATCTTGAGTTAACAAACAAACAAAATTATAAATTAATTTCACTAATGATATAGATGGAAAACTTTTATCACGCAATGTAGTATTACTTTCAAAAACCAATAAAACAATTACAAAATTGTAACTGATTATATGGCAAGCTTAAAAGGAAAAATTATTCTGATAGATTTAGCAAAGGCATTTGGTAAATTTCACCCTTGAATCTTGAAAATAAACAAATGAAAACTTAGAAAAATAGTAGAAGGTGACATTCTTAATCTGATAAAAGTAGCTACCAAAACCTACAACAGTTACTATTCTTAATGTGAAATATTATGTTTTCTTTCATAATCAGGAAAAAGTCAATATCCAACATAGTTCCTTTTGAACATGTATTGGTAGATCTAGCCAAGTAATAATTTAGGAATATTAAATAAAAGAAAAAATTTGGAAAAGAAGTAACAAAATTGTCGTGATTCACAGATCATGTTATTTTTTTAATACAAATCCTCAAAGGAACTATCAATTTTATTAGAAATGATAGTACTTTTATAAATTATTAAATGTAAAACCAATATTTCTATTTTACATATCTAAACACCAACAAAGGCATTAAAAAAGATAATTAAATATGCTATTTTAAATGTCATTAAAATTTTTATAGTATTCTTATGTTCTTGGACATATTTCTTAATTAATAGTCCTCTTAAATCCCTGTAGAAATTATTGTTTCCAATATTTGCTTACTGTAAATTAAAATCCAGATACAATATGCTATTAAGATTTTGAACAAGGTTCTTCTTTTTTAATTTATTTTTATTTGTAGAGAAAGAGGAATAGAGAGGGAGAAAGAAACTTCAATATGAGAAACATATCAGCTGCCTCTTGCATGCCCCCTACTGGGGATCTTGTCTGAAACTAGGGCATGTGCTATGACCAGGAACTGAACACGAAATCTTTAAATGCACAGGATAGGGCAAGGTTGTTTTTTTTAAGTGAACAAGGTTTTTATGGTTTAGCCTGTGAAAGTTGAATTCACCTTTATGGAAATTATAATCCTATAAAGCCTTGTCTTTTTCTAAAATGTTATATAGGATGATTAAACTTTCTAACAGCCAGTAGCTCTACACTTATAAAACACTATAAGTCCCTTCCTAGGGAGCCACGCCTGCCACCAGAACTGTTATGGAAATAATAATTTGCCCAGGAGCCCATTCCAATATTAGACCATGCCACTTTGGTTCATTCCAATATACTATACAGTGGGGCCTTGACTGACGAGTTTAATTCGTTCCATAATGGAGCTCGTAACTCAAATTACTTGTATGTCAAATCAATTTGCACCATTACAATGACACGTGATGCTGGGCTGATGTTGTGGCATTCACTGTGACATTCGCTGCGCCAACTAGCGGTGGGGTATCTGAAGCTGGCTCGTAACCCGAATTTTAGCTCGCAAATCAAAGCAAAAAATCGGCCGAGAGATGGCTTGTCTCTCGAAAAACTCGTTAGTCGGAACACTCGTTAGTCAAGGCCCCACTGTATATCAATCCCAATTTCAGAGATAGTTACCCTCAAGCTTATTCAACCTATAGTTCACTGTTATATTCTGAATTCATATTCTTCATTCCCTAAGCAGTCATAATTAAAAATAAAAAAGAACCAGAGTGCTCCATATGGGTAGTTCTTGCCGAATGTTACCATAGATGTCATTTCAATTCTAGTATCAAGGAGAGCTCACATTCATTCTTAAAGGATTTTAAAATGTGCTCCAGCCTTCCAAGGATCACATTTAGAAGAATAAAATGAAAAAGAGTCTTGGTGAACTCCAGCTCACTCCAACTCAATGTTTAAAAGTTGTGCTGACCCATGCATACCAAAACCCAGTGTGTGGGCACCATGTAAAAAGCTATCCTATAATATATTTTTGTTGAATGAATGACTCAGACTGCTCAATCAGATTGATACCTTGCCCTTGTTCCTATGTTTTTACATTCCAGTGCACTGATGTCACTGCTTATTCAGCTGTTTGCTTGCCCTCTAGACCTCTGCACGTAACTGTCTGCTGATCCAGAACACAGATATTCTTTTGAATATAGCCTTGTGTTTTTGTTTCATAAATATACTCTTGATTTTATTTTGGGATGCTGCTGCATATCTGACTTTATCCATTGTGAACCTCCAAAATCAAAAGAGACCCAGAGGCCCATTGAACTGGATTTTGATTCTCAGAGAAAAATCCTAAGTAGAGAAGAGCATTGCAGCTAGCGTGAACACAGGTAACTACTAATCAGGAAAGCTTGTGGGCAAGCGAACCAACCATTTGATGTCTATTTCTTGTCTTGAGAAGTAACTTAAAGTTTAACCCTGATAGTAATAAGATTAATAGGGTTTTTGAAAGATGTAGAATTACTTAATCAGACATTTGTATAAACCAAGTCAATCTAGAGGTGGCTTGAGAAATAAATTAGAAGAGAAATGAAGAAAAATGAAATCAGAAAGATTAATCCATACAAAAGAAATGTTTCTGCTCATGAAGGAACTGTGAGACTGAAAAAAATTTAGAAAAATGTAATTTTTCCAAATTATATTTTAGAGAATGCTACAGTAATAATGTGTTTCTGTGGACTATACATGTCATTATTTTTAAAAATATAAACAAATTGCACTGGATATTTCCACTTATTAAAAACTAGAGGCCCAGTGCACAAATTCGTGCATGGGTGGGGTCCGGCCAGTCTGGCCCCAATCTTGGCAGATCAGGGCCAGAGCTGTTGGGAGGAGGAGATGGATGGAGGTTGGCCGGCTGGCCAGCCCCATTCAGGGCCTGATCAGGGCCAGGCTGGAAGGTGGGAGGGGCTGCAGGTGATTGGCCGGCAGGCTCTGCCCCTGATTGGGGTGGGGAGTAATTAGTGGTGGGGCCAGCCATGGGGAGGGGCTTTGGGAGGTTGGCCAGCCAGCCTCACCCTTGATTGGTGTGTGGGGGAGATCGGGGCAAAGCTGGCTGGAGGGAGGGGCCCTGGGTGGATTGGGGTGGTGGGAGGCCATCGGGGATGGGGTCAGCTAGGGGGATGGGCTTCAGGAGGTTGGCCAGCTGGCCACACCCCCTATTGGGGTAGGGGGGGCGATAAAGGGTAGGGCTGGCTCTGGGGAGAGGCCACGGGAGGTTGGCAGGCTGGCCCCACCCCCCCATCAGGCCAGTTCACTCACCACAGTAGGCATCATAGAGATCGGTCATTCTGGTCGTTCCAGCTTTCCAGTTGCTGGCTTTTTAAATATATATAGGTACTGTATATGGAAATAAAATGAAAGTCAATCTTAAGGTGTGTGATAATTTTGAAGATGTAAAAATAATAGATGGAGTGTTATTAGTATATGATCTCGCACTATACCATGTAATTTTTCATTATCAAGACAATGATTACTTGAGTATTAACCAACTCAACTTTGGTATCCAAAAGAAGATAAGTAGAACTGCATTGCTGGAGGAAAAAATGAGAAACAAATACTGTCATGTCAGCTAATAGCTAAGAGAGATTCCTGTCACAGAGAAGTGATTAGCCAGCAATTACTGGCTTCACTCATTCACCAAAGTACAGCCAGACTCTAAAATTATATTCTAAAGTAGTTTTTTTTCTTTCACCAAAGACAGGAATAAGAGAATCTATTGTAAAAAGAAAAAAAAAAATAGATGGTGATTTAGTTTTTATCATTATTATTATTATTATTGCAACAATGTTTTAAATACCTCTATGCAAATCTAATTTCATCTATGTGTATAACACACACACACACACACACATATATATATATATATACACATGTCTGTAAATATATGTGTCTGTGTATACATTTTCAAATGTGTAATTCTGAGAAGTTTTGTAATTATAAGTCTCAACCCAGCTAATCAACATATTTGCATAAGGATCAACAAATGTGTCTTTAAAAGTCAATGTTTACAACCCCAAGAGTGAACCATACACTATGCACTTCAGATGATTATTTTTTGTCAATGGGGGTTCATCAATTGTAACAAATGTAACACTTTAGTAGGGATATTGACAATGGGGGAGGCTAAGCACATGATGAGGGCAGACAGCATATGAGAAATTTCTGTACTTTTTTCTCAATTTGGCTGTAAACTACTATAAAAATTAAGTCTTTATAAAAAATTAAAAAGGAAAAAAACTGTTTTTAAGGACATCATCCTGTATACCAGCTACTCAGCAATCAATAGATCATTTAAGCATATTGAATGTCTGATCTCATTTTAAGCACTATGTTAGGTATCTGGATTGCATAGATCAATAACTTGATGACTTTACAATAGCTTCTATATAGTGGTTCACTGTGGTACTAAAGTTCAATGAACAACACTGATGTCATGGCTTTGAGTGAATACATTCAAAAAGAAAAACAGCAGATTGCTTGACATTATGGATCTTGAAGCAGACAGCCTGGATATGATCCCCACCAGCAATATAAACAGATTTTAGCACTTCAGCCCTAATTCATCTTTTTACACTTGTATTTTCCTATCAGTAAAATGCTGATGAAACATTAATATTTCTTCCAGCTTGTATTGGTATTTAATTGTATAATCTAGGTAAAATTCTTAGAATTATACATGCTGCATTCTAATAATGGTTTATCATAGCTCTTAGATCTATTGTGTTCTATTTTAGATACATTTTTGTACAAAAGTCTAACTAGTAATGATAAAAAATGGATATCCTGTTGACAAATATCCATGTTGTGATTAATAATTCTAATAGCATATCTCTGCTGTGCATCCCAAGTGGTCATCAGATATACTAAAATTCATAACTCCATAACCCATCTGCTTTGGTGTTTATTACTTAGCACTAAGTAAAATGTACTCAAGATCAAAGACAGAATATTACACATCTGCATCTGCTTGTTTACACACACAAAGCAAAATATGTCCTATTGGTAGCATATGTTAGGGTGAACACCAATCTGTTATGGTAGTAATTTCATTGTTGGCTGTACTGCAGAGGCTTGGTCTATAATGTATTTTATCAAGATGGATGTGCTTTAGTTTTTTCAACCAGTCATGGTAAAATATTTGGCCGGTGTTATTATTGCATGCCATCTGTGTGGGCTGTAAGGTTGCCTAATAACACATGAAATGTCACTGTTTTGAATAGACATCAAATTGAGATTTAATCTGATGGATATTTTACATTAATTAAATGCCAGCTGATTAATGAAAACATATTTTTGATATTTAATGACTATGTAAAAAAGGAATGCGATTAGCTCAAAATTTTATAAATTATGCACAAAATGTCAGCTTTCTCATGAATACATGCATGTAGACCAATGTGGTAGAATCTAGATGAACTTAAATAGCATTAAAATTAATATCACCTGCTACTTAGTAAACAGTAAGCCCTATGATAGTGTTTGGAAATGATTCTCGTTAATATCTGGAACTCTTTGACCCTTTTTTGTACTCTCATAAAGCAGCACTTTTTTTCCCCCACAGTCAGGAAAAATCAAATATAACTACTACTCCCACTGTGACAAATAATCAGTTCCTTATATGCAAACCCAGAAGCAGCGCTAATTATCAAAACTATTGTGAGAATCACAGGAGAACAAAATCAGGCAGATATTTTGAAAACAAAACAGTTTGTTGAAATTTAGCTTCTATCAAGAAAATTCAGAGAAATGAATCAGCTAAATTTTCCATTTTTCTTTCCTTATCACTTCCCATCTTATATACTGGCAAAGCCGTTTTTATCAGTCTGACTACATTTCACTGTAGGTACCCATCTCCAATTCACTCAGAAATGATTGTGTATGTGCCGTGTCCCTGTTCCCTGGAAGGTGTTTCCTCACTTGAGTCTATTAGAAAATTCTGTGCAGAAGAAAGGACAGCTCTTACCTGCCATTCTCTTGTCACTTGTATCAAGAAAATTCATTTCTCTCCTCTTTCTGGGATTTTCCCCTGGAGATTAAAGAGAAATCAAGGTATAGGATCAAAAATTGGATGTGTCTTAGAAGCAGCCCCAGGACTTTCCCTAGAGTGGAGGCAGATTGCTAGTGCCTCAGAGCATTCTTTCCCAAAGATACTAGATAAAAGGCAATTTGGGGCTTTTACATTTAGTCTTCACCTGATCATGGTTGAAGCCATAAAAAAGAAAAAGGGAGCGATGTAATATATACCTGAGTATTTGCCTCATTTAACGTCTAATTGTTTGACCTTTGAGAACCAGAGCTGTTTCTTATTTGTTGTCTGTCTTCAGTAACTAACACACCAAATGGAGATTAAATACACTATTGTTTAAATACTCATTGTTCTCCCAACCTTTAAGATTTACTTCCCTTTCCATGTATTTATGATAAGGTGATAAAATTAGCGAGGGGGGGGGGGGGTCCTTCCGCCCAGCTGGCACCCTCTCTCAATCCGGGACCCCTCAGGGGATGTCCAACTGCTGGTTTAAAGGTTAGAAAAAAGCCTGGTGAGAGAAAAAACAATAAAACAAAACAAAACAGAGGCCACTCCAGAGAGGGTGGGTGCTGAGGAGATAGGGTGAACTTTCTGCGTGAAGATTCTTCCTCCCACATGAACTTCAAGCAACATGTATTAGGGAAGGAGAATGCAGCCTTAAAGCAAAGGGGGTGGGGGGTGTCAGAAGTGAGTAACTCATCTCATCCCCCCAGCTGAAGCTCCTCAGGGGCTGCCTCTTTGCGAATCCACATTTATCTCTTGGCGCATGGGAGGTTAGGGAGCGCAGCATTATCCTGGGAGGGGAAGGTCACAGGGACCCATGGTGCTCGCCCCAAGTTTCATGTCCTCACCCTCCCAGGTTGCTTTCCACCCCAACAATGATCCAGTTAATGGGGTCGGAGGTCTGCAGGGGACACCTCCAGACGGAGAGCACACTGGGGGCGGGTGGTCCAGCTCCAAGGCCCCTGTGTCCACGCCCCACTCCCGCTTTCAGGCAACCAGGCAGCGGCTGGGGATGTTCTGCCCCCGCTCCAGACTCAGTCCTACTGGGTGGGGGAGAGACTGGGTGGCTCCACAAGGGGCGGCTCCAGGCTCTCACCTTTGAATTGCGCGCTGCTGAGGGGAAAAGAAAAGCCTCCCCAGAAAGAGGTTTTTCAAAAGCCTTCAGGGACCAGGAGGTTGGGGGCCAGGGCCTTCCTTCCCCGGCTGCTGGCCCCACCCCCGCACCCTGTCCGCACCTGCCTTGGCCTGGCGCTGCCCACGTCTGCAGCCACCCACCTCTGGCTCCCCACTTCCCATCGCGAGATCGGCACCTGATGGCCAGGGGGAAGGACCAGGCGGTTGGCCAGCAGGCCCCGATCAGGAGATCTGGGTGGTCAGTGTGCTTCATAGCGACCGACCAGTGATTCTGGTCATTGGGTGGTTTCCGCAGTAAGGGTCAGTTAGACTTATATATATGTAGATGACCATATAAATAAATTTCTTAATGGTGTCCTGTTTCTCATCAATTATTCATCTTGCCCAGGGAAATTACAAGGTTTACGAATTTTCAAGGATCCCCAACTTTGTTTAAAAACTAATTCATGAATAATTTCATTGTTTTTGAGCCTATATTTTTAGCCTTCAATAGAACTGATTTCAGTGTGCGATTTTAGTTCTATCTGTGTGTGTGTGTGTGTGTGTGTGTGTGTATGCACATGCGTGTGTGTAAACACATTTGACAATGACTTTTATAACATTAAATCTGTCATCTAATCTCCAAAACTTTTTAAGTTATTTTATACCTGGGAGCTTTACTATTTGTAACCTATTTTTTTATTAATGTTTAAAAATAGAGATAACACAAGAAAACATGATTTACAGTGAAGCCTCATGGTTGACACTTTGTCATCTAGATGTATGAACTCTTTTGTAAATCCTGTCTCTAAGGAATACAAATGATAAAAATGCCCCTAATAGAAATATTTCATAATCTTTGGCAGAAGAGCATGTCAAAAGACTTTTGAAATTCTACATAAATTAATTTAAAATTAAAAGTTTGAGTAAGGTATATTTTTTGATTATAGAATTCAAATTGCTTCTGCAAAACATAAAAACCCATCATTTATTCCATCAGCTTGAACAACAAAGAATCAAATCTCAACAATTGTGTATATGGTGTCTTCTAGATATCAGTCACATTGGAGGCTTTTTATTCATCAACACTGCAGTTTTTGCTCCAACAGGTAATGCACTTTAGCTAACAATTTCACAATTTCACCCATGAGCTCTTTCAAATCTCTTGGGGGAAACTCTATCTGGTTCTGGGGATTTATTTACATCCAGTTTGAAGAATTTTTTTGTGATTTTTGTTACTTTTTAAAAATTTAATTTGAAAGAGAGAAAGGGAGATAGAGAAGCATTGACTTGTTATTCCACTTACTTATGCATTTACTGGTTGATTCTTGCATATGCCCTGATGGGGGATTGAACCTCCAACCTTGGCATTTTGGGATGATGCTCCAGCCAACTGAGCAACCTGGCCAGGGTGTTACTTTTTAACTAATCTTTTCTCCTGTGTGTGTTTTCTTTCTTTAATAGCCATTTATTAGGAAGCACTACTGAGAAACAGATGATGAGAATATAAAAATAATAACTTCCAAAACATAACTTATTATAGCATCATGAATGTAAAAAATGGCTCACTTGTCCAGATTTCAAATGATGGACTAGGAAACAGAAGCATGGCAAAAATGAGCCTTTTATAACACTCTCGAGAACAGGCACCCATTTTACAGGAATGCACATGGGGCAAGGATCATAGCCTATTTTTTAAGATCCTCCTCTAGTTCCTCATTGGCTGAGTACGATTTGATCACCTGTTTCCTAATAGGTGGCCTAGGTCTGCTGTCTCCCTTTGGGTTATTAAAAAAAAGAAAGGTTGGGGCTGGGTCCTTCTCTAGTTGCCTCCACCTCCCTTTGTCCAGGACATGTGCTATCAGCCACGTGTATGGCTCATTCTCTCTTCCACCCCCACTGCCTATTTGCTCTGGGGAAATTCAGCCGCTGCCTGGCCACATGCTGTATCTGATTCTATGATGATAAATCAAAGGCATAATTCTTACATGAAGCACTTAAACTTAAAGCATATTACTGGTATGTTTTCAAATTTTTGAATTATACTAGCAGAAATAGAAAGTGCACACATATTTTGGTTAAAAAAAAAGGGAATTTCTTCCCCCACATATAGATATGAGCCCACACAAAGAAATATACACAAATTCAACATAGTTTTTATAGAAAGTGTATAGTAGACATAATATATTTGATAGAAATTAGAAAAATAAATTTGAATATAATTAATGTAACAGCTCTTCAATTTTAAGTAATTTTCTACATCTTATTCAGTATTTTTAAACAAAGTGCATATCAAAGCTCACTTATGTATTAAACCTAGAAAATTATCCTTAAAATTAGAGTTAAAAATAACATTAATTGTTAAACTTTTTAGATCTAGAGTAATTTTGATCATCAATGACCTTTATTTTTTTCTTATATATTTTTATTGATTTCAGGGAGGAAGGGAGAGGAAGAGAGAGATAGAAACATCAATGATGAGTGAGAATCACTGGTCAGCTGCCTCCTACATGCCCCCCACTGGGGATTGAGCCCGCAACCTGAGCATATATCCTTGACTGGAATTGAATCTAGGACCCTTCAGTCCACAGGCCGATGCTCTGTCCACTGAGCCAAACCAGCTAGGGCATCAATGATCTTTATTAATACACCCTTTAACAATTTCCCTGTATTGTTAAGAAAGATTAAAAGGCCTCTATCAGAATGTTCTTCTTCAAAAATGGCATTTAAAAGTAAGGTTCTAAACTAAGTCAGTCATACTTTATATAAAAAAGTGAAAATTAAGTAAAAACACAATGATATTAATATTGTGATAAACACTAAATTTTTCAGAACATTGACTTAGAATTTTGTTAGCCCAACAATTATGTTATAAATTTCCAATTAGATTATTTTTCACTTTACTATAATTAAATGTAAGATATTCATTTAATTTCACCAACCTACTAATTCTAAGATTTATTTAATACTAGAGACCTGGTGCACAAATTTGTGCACAATGAAAAGAAATTAATTAGAAGAAATATTTTAATATCGTTATTTGCCCTTTCTCTATAATAGAAGTGTCAACCAAATTCACAATCGACAATGACAGATTGAAACACACACATGCAACTGGCGCCAGCAAGAGCTTTATATGTATTGTGCATGCACGAGTCAATTTAGCCTTTTATATATATAGATAAGTGCAAGGAATCGTGTACTGGATAAGCTTTCTAACTCTGTTTTCTGGCTAATGAAAAGAAAATAGGATTCCACCGAGTCTCCTATCTACCTACTCCAGGACTTCTGTGAGGATCAAATGAGATGAGGCATGGGAAAACACTTCACAGACATTTGGTTAAAGTGTGAAATGTTTGCACCTGGCTATAAAGTAAGTTGTGTTCCTGGCCTGAAGAAACTGCAAGGAGGCTAGTCATTGCTAGGCAGAGAAAGCGGGCATTGTTATGTAATGTCATTACCCAGCACTCACAGCCACGGTTTCCTGGCTGGGCTGGGCTGGGCTGTGGACCACACTTTGTGCCATGGGGTCTGAGCAGCATCAGCTGCGATTTGGTGGACTCTTGCTCCAGGGTGGTGGTGGGGCCTGTGTCCCACTGGGGGAAGCCAAGTGTTGCTTTGTGGGTACCAAGTCTGTGGTGCTGCTTCTCTGTGCACATCATGGCAGCTCCTGTGTTGAGCATCTGCCTCCTGGTGGTCAGTGAGTGTCATAGCAACTGGTTGGACAGTCGGAGACACTTAGCATATTAGCCTTTATATATATAGATAGATACCTCTCTCCTGACTCCCACATTTGAGTGGCCCCAAGTTTCTCCTCACTTAATTGATCACTCTGATCATCAAGAGTTCCAAGAAATTGCCAAAACCGGTTTGGCTCAGTGGATAGAGCATCGGCCTGCGGACTGAAAGGTCCCGGGTTCGATTCCGGAATGATCAGAAAAAAAATAGGTATAATTTTGGTTTATGCACACAGATGGCTATTGTGTTTGCTTGTTGTCATTATTTTATTTGACAATATAAGGAAAAAGAGGTCAGTGGCCCTAAGTGGCCAGATAGTGCATGTTTTAAAAATTCTTCTGTCACAGCAATTGAATATTACTGATCTAGACCCTATATTGGAACTCAGCTAGGACTAATGCTGAGTTCCACACTTTGCATCATGACACATTGCCTCCCTCTATTAACCTCACACTTTCTTTGCAGTCGTTTACTGCACTAGAGGCCCCTTATCTTCAGGTATGCGTGGAACACGTGGAGCAGGAGGCAGCAAGAAAATTAGAAATTAGGTAAGATGAACTGTTTTTTTCTCACAAGTAGAATTAGAACAAACAAAATTGCTTTTATATTGGGTGAGGATGAGTGTGGGCTTTGGCCAGTAGAACTATACTGAAAGAAAAATTAAAAGACCTCTATCAGAATGTGACTCTTCAGGCAGGGAAATAAATCAGTAACCAGGATGAACAATCGATCTCATCATCCCTTTCACTTTTCAGTCCATTTTGAACACTCTATTTCATGTATCATTTTCAATCTCATGTTCTGTTTATCAGATTCCCTCCCCAGATTAGAGCCATGCATAACTGAAAGACTGATGACTTGCCTCTGGAAAATCTATTTTAGTTATAGAATCCCCTTGAAATGTTGAACAAGAGGCTGTCATAAAGAGCTTGGTTAGATTATTTAAGTCATCAGCTGTGAAATTAGTGTATTTAGTTTAAACCACTCAGTTCCTAAGAGGCTCTCGTCTTCATTCATGAAGACTTTTGTAAATCATAAATATAATATCACTGGTCCCTTAGAGATCTAAATTGATTGGCTCTATTGGACCAGTGTAACAAATATCAGAACATCATTTAAGAAGAAAATGTAACTAAGATATCAAACTGGAATTACTAGTTTGTTGAGGTGATTAAGGAAAATGTTATGTGTTTCTAAATTATGTTCTTCCTCCTCTATTTTTCATCTCAGTGAATCATAAAACCACTTAACCCTCAAAAAAACAACACCGAAATAAACAAAATAAAAACCTGTGAATCTGATCTCATTTCTCCCATGCCTTGTCCTCCTACATTTAATCAAGTCCAGTAGTTTAAATCTTTTAATAGTACTCAAATTTTCACCGTTTGCCACTTTGTTTCAACTACTACTTACTAAGTCAGCTTCTTGCTTTGCCTTCTGCAAAGTATTTTGTTTTTAAGTGTAATCTAAAGTATCTTTGACAGCCTAGCCAGTAACTGTTAAATTACATTACTAATAACATCAATTTGAAAATATTTCCAGTTTCTTATGACTTTTGGATAAATTTCTAGTTTTTAAAGATGACCTGGTGCTATTATCTGCTGCTTAGTCTCTTATCACAGAAACTTATATTTTCCTTGCACTTCCCCATAACCTCCAACCCACTTTATTTCAAACATATAGAACTCGCTATTTAATAAATCTATGACATACCAAGAATTCTTGTTAATTAGTGATAGAGCAAATATTGTAAAACAAAATTGTGTAATTTAGAAGCCTCCCCAATGTATTCTCTCCAAAATGTTATTGACTTATAAATTAAATATAGTTATCATGCATTATTTTATTAGTTTCAATTGTAACAATATAGTGATTTAACATTATATACACCTTAAGACCTGATCGTCATGATAAATCTAGTAATTATCTGTCACCATACAAAGTCACTTGATATTATTGCCTGTATTCCATATGCTGTATATTACATCCCCACGACTTCTTTACTTTTTAAGAAGTTTGTACTTCTCCATCCCCTTTACCTTTTTGGCCCTTCTCCAGCTTTTGTTCTCTGTCTCTATGAGACTTCTGTTTGTTTGTTTGGTTAGTTTTTCAGAATCCAAATGTAAGTAAAATTATACAATATTTGTCTGACTTATTTCACTTATCATAATACCATTTAATTCCATTCATGTTGTCTCAAGTGACAATATTTAATTCTTTTTTATGGTGCATTGATAGTCCATATATAATGTTCCATATGTATTATAATATACTAGAGGCCCGGTGCACAAAAATTTGTGCCCTTGGGGGGGGGGTGCCTCAGCCCGGCCTGT
Organism: Myotis davidii; assembly: GCF_000327345.1. NCBI lineage: Eukaryota > Metazoa > Chordata > Mammalia > Chiroptera > Vespertilionidae > Myotis > Myotis davidii. Next base: position 36,219 of record NW_006299709.1, read on the forward strand.
GCCCTCTCGCCGTTAGGGAGATAACGACCTGCTGGCTTAGGCCTGCTCCCGGGTGGCAGAGGGCAGGCCCAATCCCTAGGTGCAACCCCTGGTCAGGCTCAGAGCAGGGCCATGTGGGGAGTTCGGGTGCTGCCCCTGTCATGCACAGAGCAGGGCTTATCAGGGGGTTGAGGAGCCCCCCCGTCACTCACAGAGTAGGACCAATAGGGGAGTTGGGGCACTGCCCCTTGTCACACACAGAGCAGGGTGGATGAGGGGGTTGGGGCACCACCACTGTCACACTCAGGGCAGGGCCGAAAGGGACGTTATGGCTCTACCCCATCACACACAGAGCAGGGCCCGTGGGGGGGGAGGGGGGTTGGGGCACCGCCCTCTAACACCAACAGAGCAGGGCTGATCAGGGGGTTGGGGCGCCACCACTCTCACACTCAGGACAGGGCCAATGGGGAGGTTATGTCTCTACACT